>NC_050535.1:2484189-2587870 GCF_002922805.2 Oryzias melastigma | reverse complement strand
ATAAAGGAGAGGGGCGCTCCCCGGTCAGGGGGAGGCTTTGAGCCCACCCCGGTCCTGAGATGAGGAAACCTCCGGTTCAAACTGGTAGGGCTGTACACCCTCAAAACCCTGTGTCGTTAAAATTCCCGTGTTTGATGAAGGCTCATCACCTTCATCCAAAGAAATATCCGCTAAATCGTGGTCTACGTCGCTTCTCAAACCGTCCGCCATTGTTGTTTACACTCTGGGATCCCTGAAGTGACGTCACGCGCAGCCCCCGCCCATCACCACCTATCGCCCAAATTTAAAGCTATGCACGACCATAAAATGATCAATAAAATCGCGCTGGATCATTTTAAGTGAATATTTTTATCAGATTTGTTTTCCAAGTTCCATTGACTTTCTAAATTAAAAAAAAATTGCCACTGCACGAGGCCTTTAAACTGTAAAGAGGTTTTAAGTGATAATACTTTGTGTTTGGACCATTATTTTTTTTTCTCGTCTAAGTAATTAAATATAATTTATTTCTACAGGAAATGTCCTAATTTTGTACTTTTTTGTCATTTTTTTTTACAGTTAGAATTTAGTTTGTTTTGTTGTTTTCAGGAAATGTCCTTTTAAATAAAGTTTAATACATCGTGTGTTTGGACCATTGATTTTTTTTTCATGTTTAAGTTATTAAATGAGTGATTTCTACAGGAAATTCATCATTTTTTAAATTTTTTTTGTCTTTGTTTACAGTTAGAATTGTTTTTTTTTTTTTTGCTGTTTTCAATAAATGTCATTTTAATTTTAAATAAAGTTTTTATACATTATGTGTTTGAACCTTTAATCTTTTTTTCATGTTTTAGTAATTAGATATGAGTGATTTCTAAAGAAAATGTCATGATTTTGTTTTTTATGCTTGTTTTTTACAGTTACAATTTGTTTTGCTGTTAGTAAGAAATGTCATTTTAAATAAAGTTTAAAAATTTAAACATGAACTGGGTTTTTTATATCTAAACTTCTAAAAAAATAAATTCAGAAATTTCCATTTATTGTTTAAACTATTTTTGTTTATACATTTTCATCATAAAATAACACAAATGTGTTTTTGAATAGTAAAATTTTCAATATAATAAATGAAAACGTTGCCAACCTCAGGGTCTGAAAGCATTCTGTCGGTCCACTCGGGTGGAGCTCGGAGTTCCGGGTCCCAGCTCACCACCACCCCCACCATGTGGCCCCTCCTCTCCATCACCACCTCGCCGACGCGCAGGAACACGTACGGCGGGCGAGGGCTGCGCACCGCCTTCGAGGCTGTGGAGACGTGTTTCCATCCTCACGTTTTCACAGAAAACAAACGTTTCATTTTTTTCATCGGATGTTTAGTGTTTCCAAACCTCCAAAGAATCCCTGATCGTTGTCGATAAGCATTGACTCCAGCGGAGGAGAAGCCGGCGACTCCGGATCTTCCTGCTCCAGACCGACCAGGCTCCTGTGGAAACATCAGGTTGTGGTCATAAGCCGCTGTTCTTCAAAGAAAAACTGTAAAAATGAATTTAGGATACAGGAAACGACCCTCCCCCAATCTGTGATGACATCACCCCGGATGACATCACAGATAAAGAAAACGTAAAAATAAATTCTCAGGGGCTCAAAAAAAAACATTTTTTTTATCCAACTAAAACACATATGTTGGCGATATCTAAAGGAAGTTGCGATAATATTATGGGATGACCTCAGGACCTACAGCTTGGTGGCCATTTTGCCACAAAGTCCAAAATTGGCAATATTTACATTTTTGCGCAATATGGGAAATAGTAAACATTTGTGCAAGTAATCTTTACAAAATTTCATACACTTGCCATTCGGTTAAAGCTCCAACCACAAGCAAAGCTTTGTTGACCTTTGACCTCGATAAGAGGCCACCATCTTGAATTTAAATTACTGTAGCAAGCGCGTAAAAGTGGGATTTCCCTGTTGCTCACACATTTTATACCAGAATATTGTGAAAATTGTATGTATGAGTTGTTTGCCCAAGCTGAATAAAACAATATAGCACACGATAAAAACATATTCAGAATGTGGGCGTGGTGAGCAAAAAGCCCCTGTTGCTAAGGAAATCCCAAAATTTACTTTTGCCGATTGTTCTAAAAATTACTAGACTGGTTTGTCATCCAAAGACGACCAAAATATGAAATGGTTGCTATGGAGTTAAACAAACAGAAAAGCTGTTATTTTGAAAACAAGTGTACTTCTGACCAGGATGTCAGAGGTAAAGCCCCTCAGCCTGTGAGGGCAGGTAAGTATTTTGTTTTTTCAGATTACCAAAAAAAATTCCTCAAGGAACGCTCACCTGAGCTTCGATATCTGTTCATTTGTCCAGTCCACCCATGCAGTTCCGTTCAGGTAGGAGGATCTCCATTCCTTCCATATGCGAAGTAATCTATCCACCATCATAAATAATGATCTCATGATTAAATGTGATGAGATTTGGAGCAAAATGAGGAAAATGATGGACATTTGTTGCATGTACTGGTGGATTTTTAGCCTTAAAAGCCATTAAAATAAATAAAACTGAAAGTAAAACTAATGTTTAATTTCTACAAAAACAGTAAATTATCAAAGTTTTATTAAACATGTTTATATCACTTGTTTGAAGTCAGATTTTGAAAGAGGATAGTCCCCCCGCGCGGAGGTCTCACCGTGCGGTCGCGTGGTAGCGCCTCGCCGCCGTGGAGCCGCTCCACCTGCCAAGGTAGTACTGCGCGGGCACGGCGGACAGCAGCAGCGCGATCTGCAGCGCGGCGGCGGCACTCAGCTGCGGCATGTCTGCGCAGGCGGGACAGGTGCGGGTGCATCCGCACGAGGAAAAGTCACAAACACGCACGTGGATGACAGCTGTCGATCATACCTGCCCCTTACCTCCTCCGGTCTCCACTCCAACATTGCCTCTGAACTTTGGCGGCGCCTTGAAACCGGAAACTCGGTTTCGCTTCTGCTTTATTTGCATGAAAACCTTTCGGCGGCGGCCACCTGTGTATTTACATTTTTTCGGGAAAGTTGTCAAAAAAAGTGGGCGCCCAATCGAAGCGGCCCACGGGGAAGAACTGAACCTTTAGCGGCCCGCCACGTCAGGAAGAACCGATGAGGTCAGACCGGAGAGGAAGTGAACTTCACCGCAGCGACGCCAGAGGGCGCACTTCCTTTGTAACGGTATAAGACAGGAGTCTGCAACTGTTAAAACCTGTGGGACCCCTCCAACTGGTTAAAAAAAAAAAAGTTTGAATTTTAATAACTTAAAAAAAAAAAATCAATTTTCTCACAAACAGTTGAAGGACAAATCAATCAAACCAAAATTAACCAGATTATAAGGCAGATTGTTTATTTTTGAAAAAAAATATATATATATTAAGAGCAAAAACTAAACTTGATTAGCTCTGATTTAATTTTAGTTAATTGGATTTGCACATTTCTGACTAATTACAATAAAATAATCAGATTTTTTAATTGGGTCAAAATTGACCCGTTTTCAAGAGTGAAAATGGGTCAATTTTGACCCAAACACAATATAAGTGTTAAATCAATATTAAATACTTAGGGCACTATAGAGGGCATTTGAAATGTTTCACGGTGTCCCAATCTACAATTCCAAAGTCGAGTACCCTAGAAATTTCCCAGAAGTCCCTCCAAAAAACCAGTGCACATCAATGCTCACTAGACTGGCGAAAATAGACCACAATGCATTGCATTTGCACGATTTTTCCTGTAAATGTATTTCAGTTCTTGATCTTTTAATGAATCATTCAAGTTTCATTACATTTATTAGGTTTTTACTTCAGGAGATCAATTTAAAAAAAGTAATTAGATGGTCCCCCACTATATAGTTTTATTTATTAGTCAGGGAGTACTGAGGGAGGTCAGACATACTACTATACTAGATTTCCTGTATTGAGATGATCCTACTTTATGTAGTACAGGATGTCTTTTATTTTGAAAGGAAGTAATGCCAACTTCTGTCTGAAGTTATGTTGTGTATTTGCATTCTGTTCCGTAAAGTTGAGGAAAAAGGAAATTGGACCAAAGTAAATAAATCAAGTCAATTTAGTCGCAGTTTTTGGGAGACAGAGTATACTGGACTACAGAATAGTGTTTGCCATAAGCAGTGATTGGATCAAGTCAGTCCGAGTCTCTGACTGTACATGAGAACTGGACTGAGTGTCTCCTCCCATTCTGGCGTTGCAAACAGGACGTACCAATAAAATCCTGTAGGCTTCTATGGAGAAACAAGCAGCTGTTACTCATTCTTTTGGTCAGAATTAACATTCTTGATCTGATACATTTTTTAAGATCTTCTTGCTAATCCAAATTATTTTTTTCATATTTTTCAGTAACTCTGGTAGTTGTAGTTATAAACTGACCAATAAGGTAGGGGTGTGGCTTTCCAACAAGCTCACTCCTGATTGGCTAGATTTGTTGTTACTGAATCGACGACTTAAACCAATCACTGATGTCGTCGGGCTGTAACGTGGCGACGACCATATCGGAGAAAAATTGGCAACTCAATTGAATTAAGTTTGTTAAAGCCGTCATCGTCGCACTAACCAGGTCAATTTCTCAGATAGTCAGGGGTCTAAGTTAAGGTTTCTATGGAAACCACTCCAGTGCCAATCAGGAGTGAGCTTGTTTAAAGTCCACATCCTTTACCCTAGCTACAGGAAGTCTGTCAAACGTTTTGAATGCTGGACGTGGCGGCCAGCAGGCTCCACCTACTTTCATTGAGACATCTGATTGGTCAGTTTACAACTTGAACTACAGAAAATTATGAAAAGGATCTTGAAGCAAGAATAGTTATTCTGAAAAATATTGCTACTTGGTTCTCGGGTACATCCTGTTTGGAACGCCAGCGGGGGAGGGGTCACTCAGTCCAGTTCTCAACTTGTTACGACACAAGAACACAAAAAAGTGACAGTGAATTAAAGTAGATATGGAAACACAACTGTTTATTTACTTAAAATATCGGTATGAACTAACAGGACAGCAGTACTCCCTACACATACATTCTAGTTTTAGGATTCTTTTCTTGAATTCATTGATATAAAAAAAAGTATCCAAACTAACAAAGACAGCCTCACCAGTCGCTGCCCAAATAAAACTGACTCCCCCAGTCTCTTGTCTCAACACCCCATCTTTTTAATCAAACTAAAAAAAGACGGAGCCCATGGTTCCACCTTCACGGCGTCCTCTCAGACTGCGAGGAACTGTTGACGATATGGATGGGAAAAAAACACCAGACACTAAAAAGGTGCCCTTTGCCACAAATGATCCCTCCATCCTCCAATTGACGAGAGGTGGGCTTGTTGTTCAGGTCGGTGCAAATGTTCTGCATAAACATCGATTCAAAAATTAGGAAGAATTTAGAAAGTCGTCAATGAAACCCAGGAGTGAACACTTGAAAACAACACGGTATCATGCTACGGTTACGAATGGAAAAATGCCACCATGCGGCAAGTTTTCAGCAAATTCAGCAATTAGCCACGTGGTAATATTTGTAGGGAGTTGGGTTTTTACGTGCCGCACGATGACGGGACGTTTTTAAGAAAAAATTCAAATTGGACAAATTTGAGCGCCAAATTTCAATGTTAAGTCAATGTAAAGACGCGGTCTGAGGTCTTGCAGTGCGGTTCGGGCGTCAGGCCCGGCAACCAATCAGGGACTCAGCTTTGAGCACGTGACGTTTTCAGTGGCTCAATCAAAGGTTGTGTCCGAATTCTCTCCCTACCCACAATATAGTGCGTTCGCCATCTTGCGAAAAACTAGCGTGCATCGATGCTCACTAGATTAGCGAATATAGACCGCAATGCATTGCGGTCGAGCAATTTCGAACAAATAAACATGTTTAAATGCAATTTCTGAATAAACCATCCACATTTTCACCATCAGAACACAGTGGAGTTATAAATAAACGTTGTGAAAAGCTCATATTTATTTGATTTTTACTTCGTGAAATCGATAATGTCATATACGGCGTTTAGAAAAAGAAAAGAGTGATCATCGTGTCTGAATTACCTTTAAAACCCAGGGCCCTATATAGTCCCACACTATATAGTTTTTTTAGTAGTTAGGGGTTAGAGAGGAAATTTGGACACAACCAAAGAGTAAAAAAATGTACTCAAGATGGCCGCTCAATGCGAAGGTTTTGGTCCTGAACTTCCATACATTTTCTTAACCCGCGGGGGCAGCGGGGTTGCCGGAGACTCTCCCAGTTATTGTTGGGTGAAGGTGGAATACACCCTGAACAGATCGCCAGCCTGTCATGGAGCCCAAGCAGCTGGATCAGCGACTATGCTAGCTAGCCGCCCTGTAGACAGCTTAGCGAGCTCTGTTGCCCAGGCTCTGGCAGGGCTAATAGCAATTGGCGCCCGTCAGAACTAGCAAGGTCTACTGTCCACGCTACCGCAATCGCTATGCTTGCCTGCCGGTGGTTAACAGGCCAGTTTTCCAGAGAACCGCCATGGGTACCGTTGTAGCACGCGGGATTTTTCCAGCTTCATGGTTTATGATGGTTTTCTGGTTTTTATCAAGACAATAATAAAAAGATTCTCTAGTTTATTTTTATTGTCCCCCCTCTCTGGTTAATGCTCAAACTGGGCCACAGACAGACAGAAATTCTGTCGATGCCTCCCACTTGTACTTGTGACCGTAGCATGAACCGTAGAATATATTCTCTGAAGGGTAGATACTCCAAAATAATAAAAAGTACTTTCACTTCGGTCACTCTCAAAGGGAAGAAGTCAGTATTTTAGGCCATTTTGGATAAAAACTCTTTACATACATTTAATAAAACCAAGTTTGGTGAATATGTGCGGCTGAGTATAAAACACAAATCCACAAAATCAAGCTACCAATAAAAAAAATAATAATTTGACAGGAGACCAAAACAGGAAAGACGTTATGGAAACAACATCACGATGGAAAAGGTTTCAAGGAAAATATACATTCAAAAGCCGCGTTCTAAAACTTCAGTGCCTACAGACAGAGTTTGGCAGATCGACACCAACGATGATCCCACAGTCAGATGAGCTTAGCCACTGAGATGCTACCATCCAGTTCTCTCCAGCAACATTTACTGGCTCTAAAATCATGGCGGGGTCCTTAAAGTCTTTAAAAAGTCCAATCCTCTGGAACCAGAACTAAACCGAAGAAGTTCAAAAGGGGGAAAAGAAGTGAAGGCACACAATCAGGAAGGTGTGTATAAGACTCCAATTTCCTCTCCGTTCCACGTTTCCTTCAGACCTCAGAAAGTGCGAGAACATGCAAGTCAGGTGTGCGTACTGTAAAAACATAGCCACTATTGAAAAAACTCTTTTTTTTCTTTTCAAAATTCATCGTTTCTCCCAAAAACGGCACTGTGTGGAGGGGTTTGATGGGAAGTGCGCCCCAACCTTGCCACCATGGCGCCCCAACCGCGCCCCAATCGTTTTGTACCTTCAGGGATAGACTCAATCTTGGGTTGGGAATAATTTACAACAAATTGTTTTTTCCAGCTGCTATAAATACACTTTCTGATACTTATAAACACTCCGTCACATCCGAGCAGGGCGCCGCACACGCACACTTATTAACATAAAGGCACAAGGTATTGCTAATGTTGTGGACGCACCGATCAGCGGCTCCTTTCACCCATGCATCCTCTTGTTTCCTCCTTCAGGCAAGGAAATTAAAAAAACAGATGCTTCTTCTCGCCTATTGTTCATGCAAATCGCTCACAAACACGTAAACAAAGTCTACAGTACCGACAAACGTACACCATTTGGTATCGTAGCGCAGACGGACAGACACGCTCGGGGCAGCCGATGGGTAAGACTTCCAGAACACGTACAAATCTTAGAAAAAGCTGTGTGGTTTTTGTTTTTTGTTTTTTTGTAAAAAATGAAAGAAGCAGGACCAACGGAGGCGGAGCTCTGACGGACGGACGGTCCATCTCCGCCGGAACAGGAGGGAGCCGCACCATCGCCGACATGCTCGGCGTTCCTGCAGGATCCAACATGGATCAATAATGTAGGAAGGAGCGCGCCTCGATGGATGTGCTTTCTGGGTAAGGGGGCGGGGTCAAGAACCGGACCGGACCAGCCACTGCATTTCTCTTGGCAGCTTCTCTCCACACGACACCTAAAAGAGGAGGCTCCGCTCCTCGCCAGCCGTTCGCTACCAGCCTATAAGGTTGGCTTTGGCCTTCTCTGTCAGTTTGCGGACACGCCCCTTTGAGGAGGTGCCAAAGGTTATCGAGGAGTCCTCGAACAGCAGCTGCCTCTGCTCCTCCTCGGAGTCCTCCTCCATGTACCACGCCGACCGCCGTCCCTGGTTGCGCGTGCGCATGGACCCTACTGCCGTCTCTCCCGCCTCCTCCTTCGGAGGCTCCTTCTGATTGGAGCTTTGAGGGGGCGTGACCTCCTCGTTGGCTCTCCTGCTGCTTCTCCTCAGCGGTGACGGCTCGGGCGATTCGGCAGGAGGAGCCGATTCCTCAGTTCTGACAGCTCGGGGCCGACCTCGTCTTCTTGGCGTCGCGCCACTTTCCGACGGCGCTGGCGTATCCCGCGCGGGCGACGTTTCTCCTTCGTCGCCCGTGGAATGGTTGAGCTCCTCATCAGGAGTCGAGCTCCGTCGGTTGCCGCCCTTCGTCATCTCCTCTAGCTCCTGCTTGCTCTTTCGGCCTCTCTTCTTCCCCGGGGGGCGACCGCGGGGTCTCGAAGGACTCGCCGGAGCTGGGATCTCCGGAGGACTCACAGGAGACTCCGTCCTGGACTTGCGCCCCCTTCTGCCAACGCCAAGAGTCACGTGGCTGCTGTGGCCGTTCAGATGGACCTTGCTTTGAGGCGGGGGGCTGCTGGGCGATGCTGGGGGGCGGAAAGTCCAACATTAGCTACAGAGGGAGGAACGGTGAATCGTCAAAAATCTCATCCCAATCACTCACCGGGCGTGTGTCGCACGGGCGTCCGCAGTTTCCGACGGGTGCTGCCACTGCTGCTCTCTGCGGGGGGCGAGGGCGCCACCTTCTCGGGGGCGGTTGGTGCAGACGCTGAGGAGGAGTTATGAGCTCGCAGCAAACGAGACGACTCTGAGAACAGAAAAAACAGACTGTGAATGAAGGAAAAACTAGAACACTCTGATGATACTTTTACAATTGCATTAATTGACAAAAATAAAAAAAAAAATTTTTTTGATCGTTTTCTCGTGATAATGAGATCCACTATCTCAGTAACAGGAGAGAACGAATTTCTTCGGGATGAAGAATATACTATAGCGTCCCCCTCTTTTCCGTATGGAGAATCCAAGACTTTACCTGTTGTAAGTCTCTTTAGTTTGTGTTTTGTTTTCTCGTGATAATACTCGTTCTATCATGATAATGAGATAGCAGGTCTCATTATCATGAGAAAACGAATTTCTTCATGATGAAGAATATACTGTAGCGTCCCTCTCTTTTCTGCACTGAGACTTTACCTGTTTTAAGTGTCTTTATTTTGCGGTTTGTTTTCTCATGATAAAATTTGCTTTCTCGTGATAATGAGATCCACTATCTCTTTATCACGAGAAAACAAATTTCTGCGTAGTGAAGAGAATCTCCTGTTGTCCCTCTCTCCCTTTCCCACACTGAGATGCAGAGACTTTACCTGTTTTAAGTCTCCTTATTTTGTGGTTTGTTTTCTCATAATTAAATTTGTTTTATTGTGATAATGAGATAGTGGATCACATTATCACGAGAAGTAAAATAAAGTAGAGAAGGCCGTTTTCGGCTTCCGTAGACCGGAGTTACCTGGTGGGTTCGGGGTGCTGTTTGTGATGTTTTCTGATGAAGGCGAGGAGTGTGATAAATGCCGCGCAGCGCTCCGAGTCCGCCCTGGAGTTCCCGCCTCTGCTTTCCCGTTGACCAGCTGGGGCGGCTGTTTGGGAGTGACGCTCTGCCTCAGGAACGGCGGCCGTGGCGGAGGCGGCGTCGGCTCTCTCTTTCCATTCACACGGGACGATACACGTCTTTTCCTCTCTGGACTTCAGGCAAAAATGGGACACAAATGAGAATTTTTCCTACATTTATGAATCTAAAGATAATCCTCCTCTTGCTACCTGGATGCATTGCTGCTGGTTGGGGAGTCGCTCCGCCTCCTCCTCCTCTTCATGGCGTGCCGCGTTTGTCTGTCCGCGGCGTGTCGCCTCTGTTTGTCCGAGCCCTGTCGGGTCAGTCTGTTGGTCAAACCGTGAATGGCTTTATAGTCATCCAGGATGGAGCTGACGTGCTCCTCAAACAGGGCAGAAAGCCTCAGACTCATGCTGTAAATCTGCAGACGAGAACAAAAATGGTTAAAAAAAGTCAAAGAAAGAAGGAGAAAATGTGAGACAGGAAGTTTGGGGCTCTCACCCGGGACTTCTTGCTGGGAGTGTAAGCTTTGGAATTACTAAAAATGAGCCGCACGTCTTTGCAGAGTTCAATGGGAGACTTGTACTTCCCCTCTGTCAGATTACTAAGAACGGTGCCAAAGTCCATGGGGGAGTCCACGATTTGCAGGTAGTCCTTATGAAAAGAAAAGAGAGGCATCCGGCAATCAGAAGACTGTGATCACAACCTCCACGCGCTTTAAGTGAGTTTATCCCATAAGTACCGGGTACTCCTGCAGATCCACCGGTTCTCTGAACGGTTCAGAGTCTTCACACTGAAAAATGAGGTCCAGCAGCTCTTTGCAGCGCCCCTTCCAGGCGTGAGGGTCGTACGAGGGCGGGCGCGTTCTCAGCTGCCGCTGCAAAGGTCCACGGCTCTACAAAACAATCACAAGTACGGTTAAAGATGCAGGAAGCGTTGTGTGCTACCCTCCCCCAGTTTTATTTCTTTTTTTAAATTGCTGTATGGTCCACAGGTGGTACCCTCCCCCGCTGTCTTTTAAATATCTGTATGGTCCACAGGTGTTACCCCCTCCCCCATTTTTTAAAATTGTGGCTTTTCTGTTGGTTTATCTCCATAGCAACCATCTTATTTTTTGGTTGTCTAGGAACGACTAACAGATTTATGTAATTTTAAGAAAAATCGGCACAAGTACATTTTGAGACTTCCTTAGCAACGGAGGTTTTTTATTAACCCCACTCACATTCCTAAAAAAATCATATTGTATAATATATCGTTTTGTTCAGCTTGAAGCCAACAATTCAGTCTCATTTCAATAATCTGGGGAAAAAACATTGCAAGCAACAGGGGAACGCCCCTTTTGCGAGGACACCATACTAAAAATCAGTTAGAAATCTACTAAGTTTTTACACCAAATTTTTTTCCCAGGTAGCTTTTAAATGACACTCAAGGTGTTAGTAGGCGACAGATCAAAATCCCTTCAAGGAGTTTAAGGCGGCCTCTTCTTAAGGGCAAAGGTTAACAGAACTTCGGCTGTGGCTGTATGCTTAAGCGGGTGGAGTCTGTGAAATTTAATGAAGATAAAAATATCTTTGAGCGAAGATGTAAAAATCGCCAAATTTCAGAATTTGCCACAAAATGGTCGCCAAGTCGTAGGTCCTGTGGCCATCCCATAATAATTTCAAACTTCCTTTGGATATCTTCTACATGTTTTGGCTTTGTTAGTGTCTTTTGAAATGTATGTAAGAGATTTTGACCTCTTTTATTTATTTTTTTGATGGTTTATCCCTCTGTGATGTCATTATTTTTGGGGGGAGGGGCCCCAAAATTCATTTTTTCTTAGTACTAGTTGAAATTTTAGTGAGTTTTTGAGTGTGTGGTGCAGTAAGAAGAAATAATTAAGACTGTTAAAACCTTGTGATTTCTAGTCGATGTTCCTGGAGTATTGATATCCTCATCCTCATCTTCATCGTCCTGCAAACAGAAGACGAGTAAGCTGAAGATGCTGCTTTGTCCTGGATGTAAACATAAAAGTATGCGGCCAGCGGACCTCATCTTCAGAGTCTGAGAAGGTGGCCTTCTTCATGGTTTTGTACAGAGGCATGAGGTCCGTCAGGTTTTGGTCCCTTAGGAGGGAAATTGCAGAAGAAAAAAGATAATTTTAAGTAATTTAATAAACTGATGGGTCCTAAATTGTTTGCTTTTTTCAATCAATAAATAACTCACTTGATGAACGCCAACATGAGGTCTGAGACAAACTTGGCGGTGGTGACGATAAAGGATCCCGGTTCGTTGAACGTCTGGGCGTTGTGTTCTATGTACCGGACCTCCCACATCAGCGAGGAGATTCGTCTGAAAGGAAACCAAAACTGAAATGTGTCCCGTCCAACACCGACCTAACTCCACCCGCCGCACACTGAGCTTTGGTACCTGTAGAAGCGGTTGACCAGCCGACTGCGGATGGTGCTGAGGTCGGTGATGTAAGCCACGACGGTGCAGTAGGTCGGGTACGCCTGGAGGTCCACTGGAAAAGCGAACGGTGCCGCCACGTCTGAAGGACAAACAGGACAGAAGTCAGAACCAGAGGGAAACCTGTACATTAATGTCCCATTTTTACATAATGATTGCATTATGAATCAAGTATGAAATTATATTAGAAAATGTCTTAAAGGTTCGGGAGGTATTCTTCTATTCCTGTGGGTTTTTGAGGCACCAGCACTCTTTGATTTTATTTGTCCTTTTTTGTATGTCTGGGTTCTTTAAGTACTGTACAACGTAAACTGTACAATAATTCTACAATAAAGTTATTGGAGAATAGAGAAAAGTTAAGGTGATGGTCAAAAACTCAGGAAAACACAGATTCTGGGTTTTTCATTTATTAATCGACATTCTTAAGTCTTAAAAAAACAGACTATTCGACTATGACGACATCAGTAGGTAGCGTTTCCATGGCCAAGGGCTTGTAGGAAGTCTTCTTGGAAGCAGGCTAAACAAAATCTGTCAATCACCTACATTTATTAAGAGATCTGATTGGTCAGTTTATAACTTGAATAACTTCAACTACAGAAAACAATTTAATTTAAAAAAAATGAGGATTATCTAGCCATTCTGAATGCCAGAAATGGAATAAAGAGTTTGAAATTGTTCCTCCAGCAGCAATGAGGAATGTTCCATTAGATTCCACTAGGGGGAGCCCCACATTTATGTGTGTGGTGAGCCAGAACCTCTTAGAAAATGACATCACCTAACCAAAATGTGAGCCTCTGTTGTGTTTCTGCGATCTGGAGCTCAGACTGATGAGCTCATGGAGTTCTGCTCAGGAACTCAAGCCCTCGAGGGTCTTCATGACCGCATACCCAGAGTGCAGAGCTGGTCGATGGCCTTGATGATGCGCTCGCACTCGTCTTCCCGCGTCCGGCAGCCCCACTCCCCCTCCAGCGGGACGTACAGCAGGTCCTTCTGCTCCTCCTCCGTCAGCGGGACGCTGGTGCCCAGCTCGTCTGGGAACGTGGCTGCAGGGGGTGCAGAGGGATGACAGGAGGGTTTACGGTAAAGAGCGGGCCGGTTTGAACACGGAGCGGCGCGGGGGGTTCGCCGTATACCCACCATCATCGGGGATGGGCTCCATGTCCCACGGACTCATCTTTTCCGTGTCTCCGTTATCCCAGCTGCAGGAATAGGAGAGTCCACATGAATCCATGTTTATCATTGTTTTGAATTAGGGGTGCAAGAAAGTATCGATTCAGTTAAATATCGCAGTACTACATTTGGTGATACTTGTATCGAAGTAAAATGTGGCCAAGGCAATATTACATTTAATTAATGAATGAATTAATTAAAGATTAAGTCATAATTAAAAAAAAAAGTTAAATATTGTCTCTGGTACTGTCTTGTAATATATCGTGATACATATCGTATTGTTACAAGTTTATTACTATATTTATTGTATCTCCAGACTTTTGCCAGTACACACACCTACTTTAAAAGAGTGACGCAGTGGTGATTTTTTGTAAAATGTGTCATTAAGTAGGAGGAAGAGTTGTGTTTTTTCCCAGAAACTTTCTCCAGCTGTTCCAGCTCTGATCCGCCTACATTTGGGGAGTTTTGAGACTTGTCAGAACTTCCTGCAAACGTGCAGTTCCATGTTAAAATAAAGAAGTTTTCTTTATTCTGGGTGTTTTTTTAATGCAATATTTTTTGTGTTCTATATCTTGATGGGCTGTTGGAGAATGCATTCAGTTTGCTAAATTGACATAAATCTTCAATCACGATAAGATCTTTGATTTCATTCTATAATTCTGGATGTTCATATGTTGTTCCTATCCATCCATGTACTTCTGCTAATCTGGGACCGGTTCGTGGGGGAAGCAAAGATGCCTAACTTGTATAATTTTGACAAAATATATTTTTATGGAGAGTAAAATATTGAAAGTTATTTAAGGTTTAAATTGGTTTATTCTGGAATAATATTCCCGCCTTTTATTACTTATAAGCATGTTATAAGTTATGGTTTAAAATTTCTAAAATTTGGTATTCTGCTAGCTTTTTGTGCTATTTTGCTATTTTATTTTATCTATTGGTATTTTGGTATTTTGAAGTTTAGCTATTTTTTGAGCTACATCCTACCTTTTTGGTTAACCTGTGTTTTTTTTTAGGCTAAATTGGCATTTAGCTAATATTTTTAGCTGGCTATCAACTTCTGCGTCTTTAGCAATCAGCTTTAGCATTTTTAGCTATTAGCTTCAGCGTTTTTAGCTATCAATTTCATCATCTTCAGCAGCCGAATTCAGCTTACAGCATTCACACTAACATTATCACACACAATGCTATATATCTAGTTCATAATTATGCTACAGTTTTAAAGTTTTAAAAATATAGTTTTAGTTTGTTCAATAAATGTTTATCCGGTTCGGCCCGCGACCTAAAGTGTGTTTTAGATTTTGGCTCCCTGTGTGATTGACTTTGACCCCCCTGATCTAGAGACTCCACATGTCCTGGGTCTTCCCCGGGACTTCCATCCAGCGGGACGTGTCCAGAACACCTCCCCAGGGAGGCGTCCTGAATGCCCGAGCGCCCTCAACCGGCTCCTCTGAATGTGGAGTAGCGGCGGCTCTCCGGCTGACCGAGCTTCTCCATCTCTAAGGGGCGCCCGCCCACCCTCCGGAGGAAACTCATTTCAGCCGCTTGTGTTGGAGATCTCGTTCTTTCAGAGGTGAGTACAGGAACGAAGACTGACAGGTAAATTAGCTCTGCTTTCTCTCACATATCTTTGATTATTGATACTTGATTCATGTTGGTGACTTTTCTATTGGAAATACTTGATTGACTTTTGATGAAAATAATCTGTACATGTTTTTTATTTGTGTTTTTTGATTTATTTGAATGATTTTTCTATTTAAAACAAAAACAGAAAACATTCCTATAATACTTGATTTACATTAATTACTCTTCCAATGGAAAATAAATCTGCATACATGTAATTTTGGTTGATGTTTGATACTTGATTTATATGAATTATTTTTTCTACTGAAAAATAATCTGCACATTTTGTCTGAATTTTGCTAATAGATCTGCATATGCAATGACAGAGTCTGAAATAGTGTTATATCTACTTACATAGTCATGTGATTTATTTTTCTTGAAGATTCTTAAAAACCTGAATCTATGTTGGACAGATAAAAATATCTGATGTTCAGTAATGAACTGGATAATGATGAAACAGAAACACGTAAAGTAAATGGTACGGTCGAGCCGGGGTGGGATTATATAAGTTCGTTTCCTCACACTCCCTTTCAGGCAATCTTTTAATGTCTAGTTATGCTGTATTTGACGAGTCTTCATGGATGTAAACTTCTGATGATTGATTATATTGCGTATGAATTATTTTTCTTGATTGGTTGAAATAAACCATTTCTAATCTAATCCAATCTTTACCAAAACGGACCGGTGCAGTGACCGTATAACAGCGAACGCCGGTCCAAACCGCCGATCAATGGCGAGCAATATCAGAGTTTTTAGACCCGGAAAAGGACTCTACTGTTTCGTATTTACCATTAGAAAAGTTTCTAATTTCAAATAGTAACAGTTACGCTGAAGAAACACATTTTCTTGTTATTGATTGCATTAAATTATATATTTTTTAGCATTTTAAGATCAAATTTGAATGAATCTGAACAGACCAGACATTGTAGCTCTGGAACAAGCTGTCTGGATACTGGGTCTGGTAAGGCTCCTGGCTCTCGATGGTCCCGAACCACCAGGCGTCATCGATCACCGACCGAAACCTGTCGCCTGTCCACACAACAAAATCAAACTCCAAACCATTAAACGAGTTTACTCTGCGGTTGCTCGTCCAGGCGGCGCTTACCGATGCTCCACTGCCTCCTCTTGGTGTTGTCAAACTGCTGCCGCAACACCAGGAAGTCGATGACATCGGGCATGTCGTGGTACCTGACAGGAAAACAACCACAGGGCGAAAATTTAAATCACACTCGGTTTTTAGCCTTCAACCGCAGCCTCAGACGGAGCGAAGCCGCCATCTGTGAGATTACGACGGAGGAATCCGGCCTCGGCGCTGCGATAAGACAGGAAGCGGAAAAAAGGCCTCAAGCGGCTGAATAAATTAGACTGGAAATCAGTTTTTCTTTTGTTATTCTAGGAGTCTGCATCCTTTCAAAATAAAAGATCCAATTGGTCTAATTTCTTATGAACCCAAACGTCACAGTTTAGAGAAAATACTCTTTTTTATGTTTTTGTGCCCACTAAGACATTCATTTGTATTTATATTGAATTATTTTAGACAGCAGGAAATACAAACTCCTTTCAAAATAAAAGATCCATTTGATCCAGTTTTTACCAACCAAAACCTCTCCTATTAGATAAATACAAGATGTAGCTTTTAAAATTTATAATATGAGTTATAATAAATTATATTATTTTTTACAACACGAAATACAAGTTCCTTTCAAAATAAAAGATCAATTTGGTCCAGTTTCCTATGAAACCAAAACCTCATTGTTTAGAAAAAAATACAGGATGTAACTTTTAAAATTTAAAACAGTTGAATTATATTTATATTATTTTATTTTTGACAGCAGGAAATAAAAGTTCATTTCAAAATAAAATACACCTCGTTTCAGATAAGATCCTCTTGATGCAGCAAATTTTCCTGAATTAAATTAACAAAATGAATCGAGACTGAGGGGCAAGAACCGCTCCAGAACCAATATGTCAATAATTCGTTTTAGTACTTTTTGCCACTACCTTTTTCTCAAATGTTTTTTGGCAGGCAAAATAACATTTTCTGAGCCGCGTTAATATCATGCCACCCAGAAAAAACAAAATTGTAAGCAAGCCTGCGAGCATTCTGGACCCCGCCCACCGCCAAGCCGTTCAAGAAGTTACCAAAAATATGACCTCACTTGACGAAAAGCTGAGCTGTGTTTCCCAGAAAAATAAGAGTTTGTGTTTATGTTATTGTTGTGAGAAATAAAAATAAACTATTATTTTTTTTTGGCATAAATAAAACAAACTTTAGGAGAAAAGAGATTTTTTTTCCCCCCAAATATTAACGTTTATAGTTTTTAACACAGGTTCACAAGACTTCCTTTCAAAATAAAAGACTTCCTGTGTCGCATAGAATCATCTTAATGGAGCAAATCTAGTGGTAGGTAGTGTAATGTTGGCAATGAAAGAAAAAAACATTTTATTTTTAAACATTTGTGATGCTTTTTAGCCAGAAATGAATAAATCTAACTATTTAAAATTAAAACAGAGCTAATTACTGGTGTTTTTTAACCATTGATGACAATTAAATTATCGAAGTGGTGCTCGTTCAGCATCATTTTTGGCTAAAAAAACACTGGGAGTGCTTTAAAAATAGATGGAAACCTTAGTTATCATACAAGTTAAAATTTAAATATAAGAACTAACGACTAAATATTTAAATTAGCTTATGATTTTAGCGTCTTACTTCATAGAGAAGGATCCTCCGGTGAGCCTCCCGGTGTCCGGATCCAGAAACGCCAACTTCAGACAGCACAGCGTGGGCAGACCCACCTCGTATTTGATGCCGACGATCTTCATCAGCTCCTGCTCCTGAACGGGAACAGAGGGATCCGAAAACGTGAACGTTTCCCGTCCAAACTGGACTGTAAGAGTCTATTTTAAATGAAGTCAGCGGCGTTTCTCACCCGCAGCTCCATCTTATGCCACGGTTGTTTCTTAGGATTGATGCTGTAAATTTTTTTCTGTTTGGCCATTTCCACGTAGGCCTCGTGGCCCTGCCGGAAGTAGTACACCTGAACGGAAAACAAACGCCGGCTTCAGGGTCATTTTTCTGCTTCGAACGGCAAACGTTTCATAAAAACGGGAGAGAACCTCATCTCCCATCTGGGGGATGTACGGACACCTCCGCGGCTCCGTGTCTGTGATCCAAGCGGAGGGAAGCCACTCCTCCAGAGTCAGCCCTTGTTCCTGAAGCTCCGCCCTCTGGAAGGGATGAATCGGCTCTTTCAATGATTTTAAAGCTTCTTAAATGAACAAAACTCCCATTTCACGAACCTTCCTCTTCTCCTTTGGCTGCTTCTTCTTTGGTATGGCGCTGTCTTTGTCTGTTTTGTCCTTCTTTTTCTCCTTCTTCCCCTCCCTCTTCTTCTCTCCATCCTCCTCGGAGCCGCTGCTCTTCTTCTTCACCTTCACGCTCTTCTTGGGCGGCTCCAGGTTGATCCCTGCGTCTGCCGTCCAGTCGGAGTAATCGCTGGAGTAGTCGCTGCAGAAGCAGGACGGCGGGGGTTTGTTGGTGTCCGGAGGAGCGCCTGGCGAGAGCGGGAACCTTACCTTGAACTGCTGTGGTCGTCTGGCCAGGGCTCCTTCTCCTCCTCCTCCTTCTCCTCCTCTGAGGAGTGACCGTTGACTTGCCGCACCTCCACGTCTCCCTGAAAGCAGGAGGAATTCTTGAGAAAAATGAAGAAAAGTACCCACAATGCAGTTCTCTTGATGATTCAGAAGCCTGATCCAAAAAAATCTGATGAATGGGAGTGATCAGATATTTGCAGATAGAATATCTCAAAATACATGGGACTCAATTATCTGGTTTTATTTTGGAAAACTATGATGATGCAACTTCCTGTTGCTTTCAAAGCCTCTCGGTTTCCACGGCTTTACATATGTGTAGATAAAATACTACAATAAATGTGAATAAACATTAAGAAGAACCAGCTTTTAAAGATACTTCTACACCAAACGAGATTCTCCAGATTCAATCTTATGCTGACGTACAGACGCAACATGAGGTCCTGCGGCGCGTTTAGAGCGTCAGGCGCGGCGGTCAAGCAGCAGAGCATTTTTGGGCGGCGTGGCAAAAATTCTGACGGGTGGTAAAATATTCGCACAATGTTTACAAAGTTTAAAATTCTGACAATGTATTAGAGCTACTAAATAAAAAAGAAAACTAAAATGAGATTTAAAGATGTAAATTTATGACTTAAAATCTAGTAGATTTATGATAATAAATCTCACAAATATACTACTTTAAATCTCGTAAATTTACAAGAATTCATGTAAAGTAGTAAATTTACAACTTAAAATTTCATAAATATACACCATTACATCTTGTAAATTTACAGTTTATAATTTCGTTAAGATATGATATTAAATATCACAAATTTACGACTTTAAATCTCACAAACTTACAAAATCCAATCTTGTGAATTTATATTTAAAATAAAAAATGAATAATTCATAAATACACAACATTGAATCTTGTAAATTTTCGATTTACAAGATTTAAAATAGTACATTTATGACAGAAAATTTCCTAAATTTATGACATTAAATTTCATAAATTTACTACTTCAAATCTAATAAATTTAAGACTTAAAATCTCGTAATTAAATTACATTAAATCTTGTAAATTTACGAGATTTGATGTTTTTTAGATTTAAAGTTGTATATTTTTGGCTTAAAATCTTATAAATATCTGACATTAAATCTCATAAATTTACTACTTTAAATCTTGTAAATTTTTATGAGATTTAAAATTGTATATTTACGAATTAAAACATTAAATGTCGTAAATTTACTACTTTAAATGTCGCAAATTCTTGTCTTAAAATCTCGTAAATATATGACATTAAATCTCATTAATTAACTGCTTTTACTCTTATAAATTTATAAGATTTGATGTCCTAAATTTATGAGATTTAAAATCGTAAATTGACAACTTAAACCTCGTAAATATACAATATTAAATTTCATAAATAGGACATTAAACCTCATAAATTTACTACTTTAAATCTTGTACATATACAAGGTTTTTATGTTTTTATTTACAAGAAAAAAAGTCAAATTAGTCGAATTAACAAGAAAATTAACAAGAAAAAACCCCAAAGTTCTGTTTATCAGAAAGATTTATTAATATTATACATTTATTAGATTTAAAGTACTACATTTACTAGTTTTAATGTCATATTTACGAGATTTAATGTCATAAATCTACTACTTTAAAAATTTACTACTTTAAGTTTATTACATCAAATCTCGTAAATTTTCAAGATCTAAAGTAGTAAATTTATGAGATTTAAAGTCGTAAATTTAGGATTTAATATATGATATAAAATCTCATAAATATGACATATCTTGTATATTCACTATTTTAAATTTAGCAAAATTTACAACTTAAAATCTCATAAATTTACTACTTTAGATCTTACGAGATTTGACGTAATAAACTTAAAGTACTAAATTTATGACATTAAATCTCGTAAATATGACATTAAAACTTGTAAATGTAGTACTTTAAATCTAATAAATGTATGAGATTAATAAAACTTTCTGTTCTGAAAAACAGAATTTTAGGGTTTTTTCTTGTTAATTTGACTTTTTTCTTGTAAATGTATGTTTTAAAGTCATATAAGACTGGCATTTTCAAGAAAAAAATCATAAATGTAACTTAATACTTTTAAAGTCATAAATAAACAACTTTATTATCTAATTATTAACAGTATTGACATTTTTCTATAATTTAAGACTTTAAAATTGTGACTTAAAACATTTTTGCTGTTTGTAAACTGGCCTTCATGTTCCTTTGCATCAAATATCTGAACTTTAGCAAACGTTTAGTGTCGAGTCACCCAATCAGTAACTCAGCCTTGACGAGCATCGATGATGTAATCAGTGGGTGGAGTCAAAAACTAACATGGAGGAGAATCTGATCGTTTTATGATATTTTTCTTATTTGTATGAAGACGATTATAAGAAGATCCTCTGATTTTATTCTTCTTTCATTGTTTTCCTCCTCAGGCTAATGTGAGTCATCAAACTGGGTCACAGAGAGGCTGAAGAACCGCCGTTTAAAAACATCAAACGCACCATGACCGTCTGTACCTCCGAGGCGCTGTCGTCATCGTCCACCGCCTCGGCGCTCTGGCGGCTCGTCTCCTCGGCGGCAGCTCGGGTCTGATAGCCGTGGTTCCCCTGGCTCCTTCTGGCCTCGTCCACGACGCACTCTGACGTCGGGTGAACCTGTGAGAGCAGAAGGTGAGACCGGCGGCATACAGAAATGAAGCCGTGGTCGGCGGTCTGCGTACTCTGCTCTCCTTGGGGAGGGAGTGGATGGTGCGTCTCCTCCGTTCCGACTGATAAACATTGATCTCCTCCTCCCCTTTAGCCTCACGCCAGTTCACCTGCCTCCTGCACACGAGCACAGATCGTCTCGTAAGGGCGCTAAGCTCCGCCCACGCCGCCTGCTTGTACTCGGGGAATCCGTTACCTGATCAGGGCGTCCTCCAGCTCAGGGACCAGCACCCGGCGGCTCCAGGCCACCAGGTCCCCCTCTGTGGCCATCTGGCTGCGAGGGGCGTTGCTGTGCATCTGCCGGACGCCCTCGATCTGACCGCTGCGGCGCAGACCCACGTTTGGCGGGGAGTGAACCTCCGTGGGAGATCCCACTGATCCTGGGAGGAACCGGGTCGAAGGGAGAAAGAATCCACCAACCGTGTCTTTACCAAACAGGGTCAACTCGCCTCAGCGAATAATTAATGAACTTATAATCATTTATAGTTATAATTATTGATAAACTTATTTATTACATTTGTTTTATTGTTTTTAGCGATCAATGTAGCGCTTTGTTCAAATATAAATTGTGTAAATAAATAAAGTTGATGATGAAACAAACTTTTCCACAGAAACTATCAGATATAAATAGAAATATATGATAGATAAGTTAGATAAACATAAACTAGATAAATATAAGACAGCTAATATAGTAAAATATAAGATAGGTACGTGAGATCAAGATAAGAAATATAAATATATATTAAATAATCAGATGCATAAGATAGATATAGAGAAGATAGATAAGTTAGATTCAGATAAGATAGGCAAGTTAGAAATAGATAAGATAGATAAATTAAAGAAAGATAAAATAGATACGTTTGAAATAGATAAGACAGATAAGTTAGATATAGATAAAATAGACAAGATAGATACGGAAGATAAGTTAGATCCACTAGATATATATATAGATACGATGCAACAGATAGAGATAAATAAGATAGAAAAGTTAGACAGCAACTAAAATACAATTCATTATTCATTTAATTTAAGAAAACAATTATTTACAGCTAATAAACAGTAAATCACTCCGTGATTAAAATCAATAAATAAAATGAGAAAACAGTGTTAATGTTTTAAAACAAGTGTAATAACAAGAAATGTAGATTAAAAAACCAAACAAAAATATGACAACTGAGATGCTGATTGAAAATATAGTAAAGTATTGTAAAAATACACTTCAGGTAATGTCATTTTCATTTTGTTGGGTATTATCCCGCTTATCCCAATGTCACTTACAAAATAAATAAATAATCAATCGGTTTTTGGTGGTTTAGATCCTTTTTTCACAAATACTGTCCGGTGCCAAATTAAACAAATAACTTTTACCTGATAAAACACTGCGATTAATCGTGATTAATCACAACACAAAAGTGCGATTAATCCGATTTTTTGTAATTGATTGACAAAACTAATAAAAAATAAATGTTTTAAATGTAGAGTTTTGTGTGATTCCATTATTCTCAGATAATAAGTGGTTGGTAAATACTGAGACTTAAAAAAAATGTTAGCGGTTAATTGTGATTAATTTTTTCCAGGTTTGCGATTAATTAGTTAATTTTTTTTTTTTTAATACCGATAAAAATGAAACAAGTCTGTTTCTAAAACACGTTTGTTGGAAACACTCTTGTCAGTTAAGATAAATTGAAAAGTAAACCTATAACTATAACTATATTTTGTACCTCTGCCGGCCCGGTTGGTGGTTGCAGACGCTGCAGCAGACGCGTCGTTCATGCCCCGCCTCTGGTCCTGCTCCTGCTGCAGCCGCTGGATCATGGTGTCCAGAGGACTGGGGCCGTCCACCGCCTGCTCGCTCACCACCTGGTTCAGACCTGACAGACGGCGACGGGTCAGAGGAGACCACAACCACGGGAGTGAGACACCACAGCCGGAACGTCAGCCTACCGGAGGAAGTGACTCCCATCTGAGGAATCAGCTGCTCGTCCCTGCAGCCCTCCCTGCCGGGCACCAGCCGCTGATACCTGGGGGGGTGGGGGTTCCCGTCCACGTCCACCAGGAAGGGCGGCGGCATCAGGTGCGGGGCCTGCTGCGTCTGCTCGTCCAGCACGTAGTTGTTGGCGTCGCGGATAAGCGGGCGGTAGTCGGTGTGGAAGAACATCTGGTCCGCTATCTGGAGACGGAGGTCTGGTGAGCCCCGAACGCCTTCTTCCTGCATCTCCATACGCTCTTACGTACCTTATCGTACTTGCTGCTGGAGCCGAAGCCGAAGATGAGCAGGTGACCGTGGGAGTCGGTGGCGGCGAAGTGCTGCCCGTCCGGACTACATTTGCAGTCGAACAGAGCTCCGTGACCTTGACCCTCGATCTGAGGAGACAGAAAGATTCCCCACAGACGTTGAGTCCCAAATGAATGAAAACTTTTTTTATCTATGGGTATGCTGCGGGTGACAGGTCGTGTACAAGGTAAGTAAAGCTAGTGAAGAAACTGCCTTTCTGAGTATTTCTTGGTTCAAATTGTGGGGAATCAGATGAAAAAAAATGCTGTCAGCAATGGGGAGGGAAAGGGGGCGGGGTTTCTCAACAGCCACACCCACAACTCCAATGAACTCCTGTTCTGCAGAAACTACATCCTAGAAAGCGACTACAGTTGGGAATCTCAGGGTAACTTCTGATACAATGCGACTCACAAAACTGATATTATCACGATACGATAAATATTGCAATAACCAATTTAATACCTTTAATACCTAATCTATGACATATTACTATTTTGTAATCAAATATATCTTTTTGTTTTTCCAGAAACGTTTTATTATAATAATATTTTACTTTAACGTCCTTTGCAACAGTAAAATAAAATCATCAATAAATACTAATGTGTTTGTGTAATGTTAATACTCACACTGCAAAAACACAAAATCTCACCAAGTATTTCCTGACAAATTACTAGTAGCTTTTATACGGAGCCCCTAAAGAGACACTAAAGTAAAAAATAAAATGCAAGTTGAAAAATATCTAAAAATGTAACTTAAAATTTTTTGGGGGTTGCTAACTTTGCACACCAATTAATAAATGTTTTACTTTAATTTTTTAGAAAAACATTTTTTTTTTACTTCAATTAAAAACATATTTATGTATTTATATATATATATTTTCCAGCTACTAGCTAGTGCACACCAGTTAGTATTTTTTTTACTTTAATTTTTAGGGGAAAAAAAACATTTTTTTTTTACGTCAATTACACAAAAAATATTTATATACAGTTTTTTAGTTGCTATCTGGTGCGCACCAGTTAGTGACCAGATAAAAAAAAGTTTTACTTAATTTTTAGAGAAACATTTTTTTTACTTCAATTAAAAAAAAATGTAAAAAATTATATATATTTTTTTTCAGTAACTAGCTGGTGCACTCAAGTTAATATTTTTTTATTTGCATTTTTTAGAAAAACATTTTTTTTAATTCAGTTTAAAATATATATATATAATTCTTTTTCAGTTGCTATCTGGTGTGCACCAGATAGTAATCAGAAAATATTCATTTTTTACTGCATTTCTTATAAAAACTATTTTTTTTACTTTCATGTCCCTTTAGGGGCTCCGTACTTTTAAGTAAAATGTAACAATTTGTTTAGACAACAAATCTAAAAATATCTTGATCTTATTTTAGGTCATTTTTCTATTTAAACAAGTTTTTTTTCCCACTTTACCTATTTATTTTTTAGCAGAAGTTTTTGTTTTTTGTCAGATTATTCTAAGAAACAAACATACTTGACTTAAAAAAGCTGGAAAGTTTCATTTTGAATCATCATTTCCATTTTTGAAGACAAATTTATCGTTAAATGTGTCTTATTTTTAGTTTAGAAATAAGGAAGCTGGACTCTTGACTAAATTAAGATTTATTTGGGGGGGGGTGTACATTTATACATACTTTAAAGAAATAAGACTCTTATTTTAAGACATCATATTTAATAATACTGGAGCCATATGCCTAAATATGCACATTTATAGCTAATTTTATCATTTTGTTTTGTCTTTAAAGAGCAGGACTTCCTCCAAAAAGTCTTACCAAGACAAATTGTTTTAGTTCCACAGGCAGATTTTTTCAATTATTTAAGGGAAAAACATCTTGCATTCTATATTATTAACTTGTTTCTGGTGCACATCATAACCAAAAGAAACAGATTCATCATCGTACTTTTGATTTTAGTTTCATCCTACAACAATCGTGAGTCCGACACGGAAAAGATCCATGTGGTTTCACTCAGAATGCAGGATATCTCCGGCCTGGTCTCCTCTGAAGTGAAGCCAGAACATTATGAAAACGTGAAATGCCAACTTCTGCAAGTGATTTCAGCTGCAACAACTGAGATACAAACTTCTTCCAAACATTTCATCAAATGAAACGTGGAACGTATAGACTAACATCTGACCAAACGTTTGTTCTGCCGACCTTGGTTACCATGGGGACGTCAGCAAAGACAAAAACGAGTAAAAACTATGAATACGACACATCTGACACTTTTTGTATGTTTTTATGAAGGCAGGAAAAAAGAAGTAGAAAGTATGTCAGATACAAGCTAATATTTACAGAAACCTCAAAATATTCAAGAAGTATATTTCAGGCCCTTCCTGCATCTTTTCCCATCCTAGTCACAAACATCAATGAATCACCAGAGAACTAAAGAAAAGTGACCAACCATGTTGAAATAGGAGCGGATTTTGGCTCCTCGGGCCAGATCCCACACAATGCAATTCCCATCATGCCCGGCTGAGAACAGGATCCTGGGATCAAAAGGATGCGGCTCCAGGACAAACACCTCATCCTCGTGACCCTGCGAACACACGAGCGGAGGATTCAGAGACGGTCTGGAAGCCCGGACGTTTCCACGATGTTGGCGAGTGGTGGTACCATCAGGACGTGGACCAGGTTCCCGGTGATGGAGTTCCACACCTTCAGCGTCAGGTTGTTGGCTGCTGTGATCACCGTGCCGTCGTTGCGATCCCACGCCACCATGGTGACCTTCAGCTTGGTGACTTTGTCTTCCAGAGGAGGAGGATTGTACTTCCTGATGGATTCAAAACTTCATATTAAAACACGAGAAAAATCCTAAATTAAGTTAAAAAATAAGTTAATTTTTTTACAAAAATGAAGTTAACATTTTTTAAGTTTACAAGATTAAAGTCGTAAATTAATGAGATTAAAAGACGAATGTTTTAGAAACAACAGTAAAGTGACTGACAAAACATTAAGTAAACACCAAGTCTTTGAGTGAGTCGTCTTATAACGACTAGAAACGTGGAAAATGTCACTCAGATTTTGGGGAAATTGTCTTTTTGTGGAGGATGAAATGGTTTATGTTTATGTTACATCAACGGGCAATTCAGAAGGTTTTTGTGGTTTGCTAAAGAGTGTTAGGGACACCAGAAAACATAAAAGGATCAAGTCGTAAAATTGTTTTAAAAAAGCCAACATTTTATGAGAATAAAGTTGTACAACTATGAAATAATAGTAAACATTTTACTAGACTGAAATTGAAAAAGTATGAGGAAAAAGTGGAAAATTTTTTAAAGAGTAAAGTTATAAAATTATGAGGAAACAATCAAATTTTAAAAGGCTAAAATCATAAAATTAAGAAAAACAATCAGAAAATCATAAGATATATTAACATATTTAACGAGAAATACAACTATGAAAATAAAGTAAAAATTTGACTAGTCTAAAATCACAACATTTTTTAGTAAATCATTTTTTCCAATAGTTAAGTCGTAAATTATGAGAAAAAAGTTATAAAAAAAGTTGTAAAATTATGAGAAAACAATCAAATTTTGTAAGATTGATTAAGAAAAAGAGAAAAAAATAAGTTTTAAAGGAATTCATGAAATTATTTAAAAAAGGCAAAATTTTAGGAGGATAAAGATGTGCAAGTATGAGAAAAGAGTAAAAAACTAAGTACATAAACGAGGCCAAAATAAAAAAAAAACTATTTAAAACATTTTTTTAGAGAAAAGTCATAAAATTACAGGTAAAAAGTTAAAAATGTACCAAAAACAGTTAAATTATGAGACAATTCAATTTTACAAGACTGAAATCATAAGTTTTTCAGGTTTTAAAACAAAAGTTGTGAAATTATAATAAAAAATAATTTTATGAGAATAAAGTTGTACAATGTAAAAAACTAAAAATGTAACTAGACTAAAATTGTAAAGGTCTAAAAAAAGTTTAGCTAATATTTCAGCTAAATGCTAGCTGTTTTGGCTTAATTATACACGTTTCCAGTTTTTTAGGCTAATTTGGTTTAGCTAATATTTTAGCTACATGTCAGATGTTTTGGCTAATTTAGAATTTTTTTAGTTTTTTCAGCGAATTCGGCACTTTGCTAATATTTTAGCTAGCTATCAGCTTCAGCTTTTTTAGCTTTGAACTTCAGCGTTTTCAGCTTCAATGTTTTTAGTTATCAATTTAAACATCTTCAGGTATTAATCTATTACAGGTAATGCTATATATCTTTTAAATGTTTTAGTATTATTTCTTCTGTGAAGATTACAGAAATGAATCATTTAAAATTGTAAGAGTCTTTCTGGAAAACCATAAATCTTTGCTTTTATTCTGTGATTGTTACACTTCTACTGTTAAGACAGAGACGCTCGGTTTCATACCCGGGTAGTTTGGTCTGCATGTCCAGCAGGATGCTCTTCCAGCCCTGAGGCTGCAGCTGCCAGATCCGAGCCGTTCCGTCTCTGCTGCCGCTCACAAACCTGAAACGTTGGACGGCAAAGACTCATCCGGCTGAAGAAGACTCGGTTCCTTCACTCATAAACATGCACTAATTACTGCAACCGCTGCCTGAGCCGTCCTCACTGCTGCAGCTGCAGCGGCCCACAGGGAAATTAAGCTGAGCTTGTTTTTCTGGAAACTCCACATGATGAGCATGTGTGTGTGTGTGAGTGTGCACGTTAGAGTGTGTTTCGCTGACACAATCAAGTCACATCACAGCCCCCTCAGGTTCCATTAAACCGACACGAGACACACCTGTGTGAGCAAACTCACCGATCGCTGCAGTGTGAAAACTGGATGCTGTCAACCTTGTCCTAAAAAATAAAACCCCACAATAGAGTCAAACATTGATCCGAATCACATTCTTCATATTTAAGGTCTTAGTAACTCACGGTGTGGGACTCCAGTTCAGAGATCTTCTCTGGTTGACCCGATCCAAAATAGTAAACCCGAATGATGTGGTCGGTGCTTCCGGTAGCCAGAAACATTCCCCCTGGACAGACACGGACACGGGAGCTTCAATCTCTACTGGGACTCTAAACAAAGACGTGATCATAGTTTCACACGGTCCTCGCTGATGGTAGTGAAGCCCCAACTGACTTTACGGTTGAAGAAAACCAGCAAAACCGTACAGAGAACACAGAAAATATCAAGGTCGTAGACCAGTCAGTAGAGCCTTGTGTCCACTAAGCGGTCTAGAACGGTTTAGGATAGAGCTGCCAAGATTAGTCGACTAATCGAGTATTAAAATATTCAACAAATAATTTAAGAGTCAATCAGTCGTTACTTTATACTATGAAAGTTTTAATGACATTCTGCTAGCTTTTTGGACTATTTTGGAATTTATTAAGGTTTTTTTAGACTATTTTGGAGTTGAGCTAATATTTCAACTGCATGCTAGCTGTTTAGGCTAATTTAGTTTTTTTGTTTGTTTGTTTTTGTTTATTAGGCTATTTTAATGCCTAGCTAATATTTCAACTACATACTGTTTTGGCTAATTTATAATTTTTTCGTTTTTTAGGGTAATTTAAAATGTAGCTAATATTTCAGCGACATGCTAGCTGTTTTGTCTAATTTAGGCTTTTTCTGTTTATTAGGCTAATTTGACATTTAACTAATATTTTAGCTGGCTATCAACAAACGTTTTCAGCTATCAATTTCAGCATCTTCAGCTATCGTCACTAATATCTTCAGCTGCCAAATTCAGCTGCATTCAGAGTAGCATTTTTGCAGATAAAGCTAGAGTGATGACATCTACTTTTTAATTAATTTAAAGCTAATGATGGTTAAGATGTGTGCTTTACATCCAGTTTGCACATGACCAGATTAATCGCCTAATTAGAAAAAATAATCTGTGATTATTAAATTAATCGTTTGTGACACCACTAGTCCAGGACCATCACACCTCATGTGGGGTGCAGACCTATTGTCTATCTCTGAGGTCTAACTACAATAATACCCAAGTTAACAACAACAACAATGGAGGTCATCCAATCCAGTCACTCAATCCATCGGCGAATAGGAATATAGATGCTTTCTTGGCACTTTCATGGTAAATAAGTGTCGAGTCAGTCTTCGGTCTCTCACAAATCTGTAACTTCTTCTGTCCTCCACCTGTTTCAACTGGTTATCTATATAAAATTCACCTGTTCAAAACCTCAACAGTCCAGACTCCACTATGACCAAGACCAAAGAGCTATCTTAGGACACCAGAAACCAAAACTGTCGACCTGCACCAGGCTGATAAGACTGAATCTGCAATGGACTCTAAGCTGTGACGAATTTCAGGTTTTAAATAAGACCGCTTGTTTACTTCCTGTAGTAGCAAATCTCAGTGTACTATCCCTGATATGGGCTAATTTTAGTTATTTTTTACATTGTATGTTAGTTTGTCATTATACGTGTACACAATGACATCCAAAAAGTGAATTCCAAATTCTAATGCAAATATCCCAGAACCGGCTTTATGTGCTTTATGTGCATCAAGCTCCTCACCTGCACTGAAGGAGGAGCAGATCATCTGGACGCCGGGTCTGGAGCGCTCCGTGAACTTACTGGGCCTCTGGCTGCACACAGACACACAGTTACGTTCAGCCTGCACCAACGGTCACTCCAACGGTCACTGCTGCGAGAGTTTTTCTCACCCAAATTTGAGCGAGCGAGCGTCCCACTGCCAGAAGCAGATGGTGCCGTCGGCGCCGGTGGAGGACAGGTAGCGTTTGGAGCCGCTGCAGAGAGGAGAAAACTGCATCCCAACGGATGAGGAGGGTGAGGGATCGCTTTAAATGCTGAGTACGCCCCATGAGGAAACGCTTTCATACCTGCAGCGACGTGATGGAGGCGGCGTGACCTTCCAACACCGCCAGAGGGGCGCAGGTTTGTAGGCACCACACTCGGATGGTTTTGTCACAGGAGCCGGCGGCGATCATGGTGTTCTCGTAGCTCACGGTCATGTCGGAGATCTCTGCCGCGTGACCGCGGAGGGTCGCCAGCAGACGGCCGTCGTCCGTTCCCCAGATCTTTACCAGGCAGTCGTCGGAGCCCTAAAGGCGGGAAAAGGAGAACGAGTGAAACAGACTATAGACGTCCTATTAGGGCTGTAACCAATCATTTTATCAACAAATTGTTTCATATCATGATTTGTGGTTGACGATACGATTTATAGTCGATTTTAAATCATTTTGAACAATCCGATTCACTGACTTTAAATTGATCTTTAGCCAAAGATTCAACCTGTGTGACTCAGAGACAAACACTCAACAATGGAGGTGAAGTTTTCCAGATTCCATGTATTTCTTGCAACATAATCAAGCATGTGTACAAACTAGTGCTGCCACACACAATTATTTTAGTAGTCGACTAATGATCAATTATTTTTTCTGATTAGTCGACTAATCCGGTCGTGCGCAAAGTGGATGTGAAACAAACATCTTAACCATCATTAGCTTTAAACTAACTACAAACTAGATACAGTATATTCACACTAGCGTTACCTGGGATAATGCTAGTGTGAATACTGTAAGCTGAATTTGCAGCTGAAGATGCTGAAATTGATAGCTGAAAATGCTAAAGCTAATGGCAAAAAAGCCTAAATTAGCCAAAAACAGCTAGCACGTAGCTGAAATATTAGTTAAACTCCAAAATAGCCTTAAAAAACTGAAAAAAATCCTAAATCAGCCAAAACTAGCATGTAGCTAGAATATTTGCTAATCTCCAATATATCCTAAAAAACTGAAAAAAATCAAAATTAACAAAAACAGCTAGCACGTAGCTGAAATATTAGCTAAACTCCAAAATAGCCTAAAAAAACCTGAAAAATCCTAAATTAGCCAAAACTAGCATGTAGCTGAAATATTACCTAATCTCAAAAATACCCTACAAAAACTGAAAAACATCCTAAATTAGCCGAAACAGCGAGCATGTAACTGAAATATTAACTAAATTCCAAAACAGCCTAAAAAAAAACAAAAAAAGCTTAAGTTAGCCAAGACAGCTAACATGTAGCTGAAATATTAGCTAACCTCCAAAATAGCCTTAAAAAATCTGAAAAAATTTTAAATTAGCCAAGACAGCTAGTGTGTAGCTGAAATAACTAAATTCCAAAACAGCCTAAAAAAAATACGTAAAAAAAACTAAATTAGCCAAAACAGCTAACATGTAGCTGAAATATTAGCTAAATTCCAAAATAGCCTAACAAACCTTAATAAATGCCAAAATACTCAAAAGGTGACAGAATGTCATAATAACGTTCAACTTCAAATATTTCAATAGTGGATTAAACGAATAAGTGTAACGAGTCTATTGGACAAAGAGTACAAACAAGTAATCAAGAATGAATACATTATCGTTTCATGGAGTTCAGCCCACTGTCGTCTGTCCACATCAGAATAATCCAGAGAGAACATTATTAGGACATTCTAATACACTGTATGGTCACATGTCTTTGCTAAATTCAAGGTGTTTCCACACACTGGACTGTGTGGATGGTTGATCATTTTTGGCTGTCAAGGTCGTTTTTACAATCCACATGGTATTTTCCAATATCATTGATCAATTTGTCATTTTGAAATGATTGTTCAATTTTGATTAACAATTTGTCTCAAGCAGATCAATCTAGTTGGTAAAAATAAAAATCGTGACATCTCCAAATGTTATGCTACGCTAACAATCGGAAACACGCGTTCAAGCAACCACTTCCAATAAAAAGTCTCAGGTACTGGTCGCGGATTGGTACCGGGTTGGTACCGGTTCCAGACACAGACTGGGCTAGGGTTTGTGTTCCGGGTTAGGAGAACAGAAGGGGGAACCAAGCCATCATAGAGGGCTGGTTCGGTGCACCAGGAGCCCCAGGCCCCTCCAAGTGGTATAAAGGAAATTAATTTTTGGATCTTCCAATAATTATGGGGCTTCAAATGGAGATTTTTTGGGAAAAGAGGGTCTAATTAAGGTCAGGTCTGTCAGCCAGGGCCCCTGGGGCTAAGGCTAGGAAAGGGGGCCCTGGTGGGGGCATTGGTTCAAATGCTTAAGCCAGTGATTCAGCATTGAGGAGGCCGTACGAGTTGACCAATGGACTTAGGTTACTGGCCGCGTCCCGAAGTTCAGGAAAAATGTCTGAACCCGACTTATTAGGAACAGCCAGTAGGTCAAAAGACGAGGAGTTGGGGACACAAATGTCAAAAAGTAAAGCGGAGGGGTCCTTAACCAAACAAATACGTGCCGACTCAGGGATGGGACTGTGTTGTAGTATCAGGTACACGTGTGAACTAGAAGTGATGCCTGTTTAAAGGGTTCTTGACTCAGTGGAGACAGAACCAGATTACAATTCATGATTCTAAATCAGTAAAAAATAAAACAGAATAAAAATGATTGAATTCCATACGAGAGACTTTTACTTCTCATCATATTCACCGTGAAAGCTAATCAAACTCAAACAATCACAATACTTCTCCACAGTAAACCGAGAGGAGATGAACAGCAGGAAGAATCAGCACCAACTCAATAATCAGGTTATTTTTACTCCTGTGACACAGTTTAGCGTTTCTGGATTCTCTTCACTCCAGACAGAAAAGACAAAAAGAAACAATCCAGAAACGACAGCAGAATCCACTAACGCTAAATAAATCATAATGGAGAGTTTCCAGTATTATCAGACTATCAGATAACTCTTTACGGACTATCTGTGATCAGTCTGCATCAAGATCCTCAAAATTATCTTTGAAAACCACAAAGAAAGCATCCTCATCTGTGCAGAAACGAGCTGCGCAAAGACCGACAATGTTCTAAAGAGGAAACATGAGATCACTTCCCTAAAATAAACTTCTGTCTCTTTGGCGACAGAACGTGTGACGGAGCCGAAACTCTCCTGATTAAAATCAACCGCCCAAACTTGGACAGAAAAAATGATTAGAAGTCATTCTTGAACCTCTTGATCTCACTCACATTTCAAGAACCCGTTTTGGGTTTGATAAAAGCAGATGGATAAACCAAATCCTCATTCTGGGACTCAGCCAGCGCCTCAGAGGAAACATTTCCTTCAGTTTGATGAGAATCAACGAACAAAAGAGGACGACAGCCATTTTCACAGATATAAACAGAACCACGTTCTCAAAGGTCGTCAGAAACATCACTTCTTTTGTTCCTGAAAACACTCTTCGATACTGTGAGTCATGTCGTAAAGCCCCCACCTCCAGACAGTAAACAGTCATTTCCTCCGAGATGCTGGTAAATCTTTCTAGGAATAACGAAAACCAGCAGTGAGGCCTTACGGTGAAGATGCGGCGCCCCGTCCGGTCGAAGGTGACGCAGTACACGGACGACAGATGTCCCAGGATCCTCTTGTGCATCTTCATGTGTTGGTACACGGCGGTGGGCACCAGCTGCCGCAGACGGTAGGAGCCGTTCAGCCCCCGGCTGAAGCTCGTCTCCACTGGACGCAGAGACGCCGTTAATCCAAAGCAGAACTCCTTTAATGTGTTTTCCACGCATGTCGGGGATATTTACCAATATTAGGCGGGCTCCCATAAATAACGGGGGGCTCCGGTGGCCTTCCGCAGTGCAGCGCCGCCAGCGCCGAACCCTTCCATATGACGTGTTTGCAACCTGGAACGACGGTGCATTTGTTTGAGATTTTGATTTGTTTGCATGGAAATCTGCGGCCAATTGGGGACTCACTCTTGCTGGTGCGGAGCAGGTACTGTCGGCCGGCTCCCAGCAGGCTGGTGAGGCCCGGGACGCTGGCTGGGACCTCCTTCTCCAGCAGCGGACATACTCTGCAGCACACCTGCAGCAGGTGATCCGCGGCGATGTGTCTGTAGAGCTTCACCTGAGCACCAGACACAGAATAATGAGAACAACACTATGCAGATGACGCTTTAGTCTCCCTCAGCGGGGGTGGGTTTAGAGGAAAACCAAAATACAAACAAAAAAACAACTTTATAATCTGTTTTAACTCATTTTTTTAAGAGAAAATAAACACAAAACTATGCAGATGACGCCTCAATCTCTCTCAGCATGGAGAAAATTTGAGGAAAACCAAAATACAGACTAAAAACTGCTTTAAAATCTATTTTAACCCAATTTTTATAGAAAAAATAAACACAAACTATGCAGATGACGCCTCGATCTCCCTCAGCATGGAGGATTTTTGAGGAAAACCAACATTCAGACCAAGAACAACTTTAAAGATCAATTTAATGTGAAACTTTCTACTATTTAAAGTCATTTTTTTAAGAGAAAATAAACACAAACTATGCAGATGACGCCTCGATCTCCCTCAGCATGGAGGATTTTGAGGAAAACCAAAATATAAACCAAAAAAAGCTTTAAAATGAATTTACTGTGATATATTGAGGGTTGGACAATAAAAGGATAACGATATTTATCGCAATAACATTTTTCTTGATAAAAGAATGAGCCTATAGTGACAGACTCTTCTTTGGCACAAAAAAGTTAGACATATATTCGCCACATGACAAGTAAATGCTGCAGATGACGCCTTAAACTCACTCAGCACTCAGGTGCAAACCAAACAAACCAAAATCTGCCTAAAAATAAATCTAATGTGATACAGTTTAAGTTTTTAACCACTTATTTCAAAGAAAATAAGTGCAAAACTTTGCAGATGACACCTTGAATCTCCTCCAGCATGAAGAGATTAAAAAAATACAAATAAAATAAGCTTTAAGAAAATATAATGTGAAACTTTTGACTTTTTAAACTCCTTTTTTTTAAGAGACAATAACCAATTTGCAGATGACACCTCGATCTATTTCAGCATGGAGGGATTTTGAGGAAAATCAAAACACATCAAAAACAGCTTTAAATTAATTAAATTTGATACATTTTAGGCTTTTAAATACATTTCTTCATCTTAAAACACAATAGTTTCCTATAATTGTCAATTACTCAGTAATATAACAATGATATTTATAAGTTAGTTTGAAAGAATTTTTTTACATTTTATAAAAACAAATAAAACTTATAATAAAACTAATATAAAATTCTTTAAAATTACAAATTGATCCTTTTTTTCTTACTCGTCTTTAAATATATATTCTGATAAACGCATCAAACCAAAACAGTGTTGCCAGATTGGGCAGTTTCTCACCCAACTGGGTGGGAAACTGCCCAATCTGGCAACACTGTGAGATTTACACTCGAAATAAAATAAACATAGGAACTAAAATGTAATTTCTTAGAAAACTGTTCTTGTCTACTTTGTAGTTTTGTATATTTCGCCTTTTTTATATGCTATTTACGGACACCTGGATAAAAGGTTAATCAGCATTCATTTATTGGTGTTGAGCTCTATTTTTGCTACTTTAATGCCACTTTGTCGCTCCCGTTTTCCTGTTTTCATGACACAAAAAAGCGTCACAAACTGAACCCATCAGCTCCTCAGGAGGCTTTAGTTGGAAAGTCACTTCTACACTGAATATGTGGCCAATAATATGTGCTATAAATGCAATGTATACATGATTTTAATCCATTTTATCCCAAAATGTTCTGTATTTCCTGTTCAATTACATCATTACTTAACATTAATCTGCACTGAAAAGACAGAGGTAGATAAACGAATAAGTTTACTGTTATATTGATTAAGAAAATACAGAGTATTATGAAAAAACATCAGATACTTTTTGGAGTCATCTGAAGTGATATTTGATTCAGCTGTTGATACTTTATTAAAACTAAGTAAATGTTATACTTACAAGAACGGGTTTCTAAAAATACATTTAATACAGAGATTTGGTCATATATTACATCTTAAATTCATGAAACGTTATCATTTTTGATCATCATAGTAAATTATACCAGATAATATAGCTGGATAATATTTGTGTTTTTTCCCCTTTCTGTCTTCTTTAGTTTTTGTTGCTAATAAAGTTCAATTTGAGTCTATTATTTAACATTTTGCTCTGACTGACTGCAAAAATAGTGGATGTAATTTCATTAAAAGATGTCTAACATTTGGACTTTTAATCGAAATGTGAAGTTATACATAATTAATGCTTAATAGTTACAGTTAATTAATCACTAATTACTGAATTTTAGATGATTTTGAGCTTAAAAACTGTAACTATCTGGCAACGCTGACCAAAACTCTGCAGAGCAAAGGGCGACTTTGTAAAAGTCTGGAGCTAACGGCATATTTTATGGTTACAGCATCAACAGGCGGTTAGTGAGCGTCAATATTTCAAATCAAAACCGTCCACAACAATCAAAAAGAACAAGCTAAACCCAAGAAAGGAAATTCTGCACAATCAAAATGAAAACGTTTATCAGCATAAAAACAATATTTAGCCAAAATAAATGGACTTTTAAGGAAAAAAACACGAGAAATATAAAAATTTGACTCTTATTTGGAGAATCTGCTTGAATTATCTATAAAACTCTTGTCTCACATCAAAAATTTGTACCTAAATGGGGGTTTGATCATCATTTTCACTGATCCAGCTCACAACACAGACTAGGGGGGTGTGGCATGCACGAGGCATAAACACAGCAACACATGGAGCAGCTTCTGAGGAGAAGACAGGAATACCCAAGAAGCAGCAGCTCAAGAGGATGCAGTCCTCCAAATGTGCCATCATCATCATCATCACAGCTTCCTCCAGCTCTCTTTGAGTATTCAAACATAAAAATGGCTCCTTTATCCAAGCAGAGACAATTACGCACGCGCGCAATTAATGACCCCTTAATTGCTTTGAACATCCTTGAAGGCGCACAGACGTGACCGGCGTTTCTGAGCAAAATTTGCGGCAGAGAATCCCCCACGCACACAAACACACGCGCAGGCGCGTATTTAAATGTGATTGAGTTGATTTAATACATTTCAGCGTGAGTGTGTCCAAAAGATTATCATCCAAAACGTGGATCAGAGCGCACAAAAATAAGTTTTACACATAAATGTTTGTAAATTTCACTATAAATTATAGTTAAATGAATAAAAAATGTATCTTTTCATCACAAAAAACTCATTATTTAAAATCCAAAACGTATTTTAGTATTTACTTATAAATAAAACAATAATTTGTTAAATTAAAAGAATCCATATTTAATTAAATCGTTAATTAACTAACAATAATCACGTTAATTGCGTCGACATAATTGATGGCTTCTCTTCTAACGCGCCTCGACGCGTTTGATTGACAAACATCCGACAAAAGATGCGGCGTCTCGGTCCCTAAACGCACCATTTCTATTTGCAATTAAACCCGCCCGTCTCTATAATACCGAAAAAGACAAATTATACAAGATAGACTTGATAGTGGAGGGGAGGAGGAGGAGGAGGAAGAGGAGGAGTAACAGAGAGCCAAGCAGGAAGAGGAGAAAGAAACGCAGCGAGGCAGAAAAACGCAGTCCATAATTTCTGTTAAAAACTATAAATTAAGAGTCTGCGCGTCTCCGTTTGTGTGGATCAGCGCGCAAAGATCCAAAAATGTGGGGGTCGTTTCGGATTACGCACACCGCGTGGTATTATTTGTGTTTAAATATATATTTTAAAATTAACAAAAAGCTTAAAAAATACAAATATAAGCATTAAACACTAAAAATAAAAGCTCTAAAGGCGCGCGGGGGTCGCATTTCTCCACCCCCCGTGCGTAAAAGGCGCGTTCCGGTTTGTTTACATGCCAATTAGCGCTCCAATTAACAGCGTAGACATAAAATATCAAGTTACCTCTCATGAGCACGTCAGTTGGTCTATTTGCACCCCAAAAAAAGAAAAAGAAAAAAAAAGTATTATCCAAAAGAATCCACTCCATGCGCCAAAAAGCGCGCTCCAGCTCCAGCTTTAGTTTTAGCGCATGTACTCCTCATCTTCCCCTCCAAAAATATTTTTTAAAAGTCCTGTTCGGTAACCCCCTCCGTGTTCGGAGTCCACGCGCACCAATGCTGGTTCTTGCAGGACACGAGCGCCTCCATCGCTCTCAGGCGCGTGGCGCAGGGAGTCCCTCCTCCGGATCCTGGCGCTCCTACACCACAACACTTCATGACGTATCAACATTCACACCAACTATCGAACCCCGTTTGGACCGAACCCGCGCGCCCTGCTGCACGGGCAGCCGGGACTCGACCCCGCGGAGCCGCCAGAGCGCGTAACGCCGCGGCCGGCGGAGCCCCGCAGCCCCTCGGAGCTGCTCCTCTTTGCCACCTGATTTAAAAATTGCGGGAAATTCAATTTTTATTTTGCCGTGTAAAAACTTTTTCCTCCCTTATAGAGCACCCTTACCAAATTGTCGTAGGTGCCGGGGTGTTCCTGTCCTGCCCAGTCCAGCCTTCTGGGCAGCAGCTGGGGGGGTGGAAAAACAGTGTCAGCTGGGGTGGTTCCGTTCATAAACGTACCGGGATGTCGTTCAAAATTAATAAATCAGAGTGAAAACAGGACTGAAGCGCAGAGCAGGAGAGGAGCATCTCTCCCTGTAGCTGCTTACCTCCTTCTCCTCCACCTCCCTGATCAGGGTCTGAAAATAGGATAAAAACACACAAATGCGTCTCGTGACAACCTCCCGCTGATCATAAATGAGCCTAAAATGCAAAAACACCAACCTCGGCCGCTTTCTGACACGGTCCAGCTTCTAGAAACCGGGCTATTAGGAAGTAGAGTTCTGGTTTGGTCGGAGGGGGAGAAGAGGACGGGAGCTGCGTTAGAAGAGGGCACCGAGGAAGCTGGGGGGGATATTACGGCGGCCGTGGCACGCGCCCCGCGCTCCTTTACTCACCAGAAGTCAACTGCGCGATGTGTGTACTGTCTGAAGCCATTTTGGTGTTGTTCGGCAGGGCAGCGCCGGAGCCTGCGTGCTGGGTCTCGGTGGCTGCCCTGTAGCTGTCACTGTTTATCCACCAGGAAGAGGCTGCCTCCATTCAGCCTCGCGCGCACGTAGTCCCGGCCCGCTCTGAAATCGCTCCGCCAAGCGTCAGCTAGTCCCCCGTGTTTACCCCCTCAAAACACGCTTTTCTCGAGCCCCTAAACTCCTACTTTTTATCCTTATAGACTCAACTTCCGCTTAATTGATTTTATATGTATTAGTATCGGCATATGATGGGGCGGTTGGTTCAATCACCCTCCCCCTCAAAGGAAAAAGCGCAAGCCCCGCGCGGAAGCATATCCCCAGCGTGCCTCGCGCCCGCCTCTGTCGAGAGGAGGAAAAAATGGCAGCCTGCAAAGGACAGCACACATTGCGGCAGCATGACTGTTACCTTGCAGCTACACGCCATCTATTAAGACGTTTTATCAACTAATTATCAACTAGTTGCGGATTAACATAAACCGATCCAGTTAGCTAGTTCCCGCGGAAGGATTCTCAGAGGGACATTATTTTGCGGCTCGGTTTCCTCTCACAAAAATAGTCCGTGGAGTTAATTCGGTATTTTTGCCCCCTTCATCGCTTGTTGCGTCTCTTTTTTTAATGTTTCATTCCATTTGTGTGACACGACGTGAAACAAACACGCCCACTCTCCGTGTGATCCGTTTTAGCGGGGAAGTCGTCCATTTCTTTTCCAAATATTGCTGGGCTGTAAAATGGGGGAAGGGTTGCAGGAGACGCGGGGAATGCTGCTTAATGAATGAAAGAAAGCCCGTCACTTACTGCACATTTCAATGCAATGGAGGCGCAGATGCAAGGCAGGCGGATGACCAGAACACAGGCAGAACACCCACCCAGTGATCACAACAATCATTAAAAAATAAATAAGTTTGTACTGTAATTTCATTTTCCTGCAGAAATGCGTCGGTGTCTTCTTCTGTTTAGTCTGCAATTTCCATTAAAAACAAAAATCACAGAAAAAACAAACACTTGAGTTTATTTCTATTTTTTATTTATAAAACTGCAAACATTTTCAAAATAAATAGTTGTTTTGGCTTATAAACATAGAAGAGTTTAGAGGGGGGAAATAAATAATATTTCTGATTTCAGAATTCTGATCACAATCTCAGAGGTTAAAATTCTGAGAATAAAGTCAAAATTCTGAAAAAAGTCAGAATTCTGAGAAACAAAATGGTAAAAAAATCAGAAAAAGTCTGAATTTTCAGATTACAGTCAGAATTTGGGGGAATAAAAGTCAGAATTCTGAGATAAAAGTAAAGAAAAGAGGTTCAGCATTCTGAGAATAAATTCTAGATTCTAGAGCGGAAAGGTCAGAATTCTGAGGGTCAGATTTATGAGATAAAAATAAAAAATTCATAATTCTGAGATGAAAGAATTCAGAGAGTAAAGTCAGAATTCTGTGGGTAAAAGGTCAGATTTATGAGGTAAAAATAAAGAAGTCAGAATTCTGAGATTAAAATCAGAATTCTGAGGGGAAAAAGCCAGAATTCTGAGAATAAGGTCTAAATTCTAAAGTGGAAAAGTCCGAATTCTGAGATTAAAGTCAGAATTCTGAGGGTAAAACGTCACATTTATTAGATAAAAATAAAAAAGTCAGAATTATGAGAGAATAAAAGTAAGAATTCTGAGATTAAAATCAGAATTCTGTGGGAAAAGTGAGAAAAGGTAAGAACTCTGCGAATAAGGTATTGATTCTGAGAGAAAAAGGTCAGAATTATGAGATACAAATCAAAATTCTGAGGGAAAAAAACTGAATTTTGAGAATAAGGTTTAAAATCTTATATTAAAGTCAGAATTCCAGAAAAAAAGTTAAAATTAAAGTAATTATTTTCTGTCACAAATACGACCTTTCTCAAACTGCATATTTTCGTCTGATTCACAATGATGCACGTACATGACTAAAGTCGGAATTCTTTTTTTCCCTCCACTTCCATAACCTCTTCTGCATGTAAACACTCTAAACAGAAGGATAATATTTCATTGTGTGTTAAAGAGAACTGAAATATCTCTAATTTTGTACTATTTCATGAATATTAAGACATAAAACGTGGTTAAACGTTGTGCTACTATTAAAAACAACAGTTTGAAAACGTTTTTTTTTTTCGTTTTCCACTCTTAAGGAAATTAATAAAAGCAAAACAGAAACATGTTCATTTGTTTTAGGGTTTTCTCCAGAAAAAGAAACGAGACATGATGTTTGGATTTGAGGAGCAAAATGTGGCAATATGGCACCAAACTCAACACTTAACCCATGTGTTTTTTTCATTTATTACTTATGTATATTCTTTTTTTATTATTATTTTGTGAACTTTAAAAGTCCAGAAGAACATTCTTCTTGGATTCTCTAGGATAAAACTAAAAGACACAAATCTGACAGGAGAGTCCCCCGTTTCACTGAAGAACTAATACAGGAGTTAATACATTTACTTTTTTCTTTTTTGGTTGCTTTGCTCCAATGGTCCCATCCAGAAACTATATCCTAGGAAACAGCACAGGTTTTTTTATTTTATTTTAACTTAAATAAACTGAAAGACCACTGGTAAGGTTTTGAAAATAGGTCAAAGGATGATTGGAGTTGTTCTTTTTAATACTTTTGCAGAAATAATTGAGGATTTGATTCAGTTTTATGCCCATTCAGGTGTTTTTAAAACAACTGCGAACATCAGGACTTTCACTTTGATTCGTATGAAAGCCAAAAGTATGTCATCAAAGAGAAGAACATCTAATGTTTCATGAAGTCTAAAGTGTAACTGTAGCTGTTAGCTGTCCTGGTCATGTGTTTGGCGTGGTCATGACAACCTTCTGCAGAGCTAAAGATTGTTTCTGAGATGAAACAGTTTCCTCTTTTCCCAGTGGGTTCATCTAAAGGTCAAATCCTGGAGTGCCAAAAGGGATAAAAACAGACACAGATCGACGTCCAAGATCTTGCCGTCATAATTCCAAGATAAAGGAAGACGTATATTTGATTATACAGGAAATGTCAGTAAACTAAAAACAAATGTTCATAGTAGTTTTTCTTTATCATATCAGCTGTTCTATAGCCTTCGCAGTGATGACATCATGCTTTAATAATCTCATATAGAAAGAAGAGCATTGTTGTGACCAACAAAACAAACCCGAATTATAATTCTTCCACTGCCATGCTGGACAGTAGGTATGGCATTTCTTTCCTTTTGCTGACTTATTATCTGAAACAGAGAAATAACCATCAGAAATCTGATAAGTTAAAGATTTTGTCTGGGTGCTTAGAGAATCCAGACAAAATCGAGACCTTTACAAAACTCGATGTAACTAGACATAGTATGCAGCAATATTGACGATTGGTCCTGGCGAACCATGCTTTAGCCAAAAGCAAGGTCATTTACATATTTATGTCATTCTCACTCCCAACTCATTCTATATGGACGTATGGTTTGGGCCCCCTCCACGTCACTTTTTAATGTAATTAAAAAGACTAAAAGTTTTTTGAGGTTCTGGCTGTTCCCGTTAAATAACAGATCCATAACCCTTGAGATGCTGTACTGGACGAAGTACTGGACGAAGACGAAGTACTGGACATGATACTGGTCGCAGTACTGGACGAAGTACTGGACGCGGCACTGGACATGGTACTAAATGCGGTACCAGACATGGTACTGGACGTGGTACTGAATGCGGTACTGGACATAATACTGGACGTGGCACTGGCCGCTATACTGGATGCGGCACTGGACATGGTACCGGATGCAGTTCTGGACATGGTAAGGAATGGGGTTAGGATACTGGTCCGCATCCTGAGAGTTCTATGTATTTTTCCCTTTTCTGTGGGCCGGTACCAAGCGGTTGTCTGACTGGTACCGGTTTGCGGCCCAGAGGTAGGGGACCCTTAATTTAACGGTAACAGCCAGCACATCAAAAAACGATGAGTTTGGGACACCTAAAATGTCAAAAAGTGCAGCGGAGGGGGCCTGAACCAAATGTCCATATTTGACAAGTTGGGGTGAGAATGCGTTGGCATGTGAATCATTCATTCATTCATATATTTTCCTGACCGCTTTGTCCCTTTCGGGGTCGCGGGGGTGCCGGAGCCTATCCCGGCTACTGATGGGCGAAGGCGGGGTTCACCCTGGACAGGTCGCCAGTCTGTCTCAGGGAATGTGAATCGTTGACTGTATATGAGAATTGGACTGAGTGACCCCTCCCTCCTGGCATTTCAAACAGGAAGTACCCTCTGGTTCCAAGTAGCCAAAATACTATAGACGTCTATAGGAAATAAACAGCTATTACTGGTCAGAATAACCACTCTTGATCTGATCCATTTTTTAATATGTTCATGATAATCTTTAAATTTTTTGTCATATTTTTTTTGTTGTGAAAATTGTTCAAGTTGACCAATCAGAAAGTAGGTGGAGCCTGCTGGTCCTCCAACGTTAAAAATTGACATATTCTCCCAAGGCTCCTTGGTTAGGGGTGGTACGGTCCAGTGTTTTGAGCGTTTATATTATAAAATGGACCCATTAAGCCAGACCAAACGATTGTTGGGCCCCCGTTGGTTGAAGGTCCATAGAAAAATAGAACAGACCAGCTACTGTTGTCATACGATGAAACCTGCTGACTGGCACAAAAAAAAAGCGCCAAACCAGCGCCAACGTTTTCAAAAATTCCATTTTTGTCTTACCATCTGGTGCATTCGTCTTTGCCGCACAAACACATATCTCTTTTCCTGACTTGAAGATCCAAGCTAGAAGTTTTCTCCTCTTTCATTCCTCTTCGCCTCCCGCAATCCTTAATTTTTTTCTTGATATTTGTTCTTTATATTGTGCGAGTTATAATAAGTTATAATAAGATCAGATCCCTCAATAAAAGTAGGTGGTACCAGCGTTCGAAACATTTGTCAGGTTTCGTGTAGCCCGCTTTCAAGTGGTCAGGTGTGGACCAACAAGTTCACTCTTGATTGGCGAGAGTGGTGGCCATATAAACGTTGACTTGGACTGCTTATGGATGACGTCTGGTGGCGTCACACTCACTCGATCCAGTTCTCAGATACAGTCAATTGTTGGAGTGTCCATTGGCAAGAGTCTAGCAATACGATACATATCCTGATACATGTCTCAAGATGCAATATGATATTCCAAGACTATACCAGAACACATTTTCTTTTTTTCAACTCTACTTGAACATTAATATGTCTTTCATTGTAATAAAAATGGTCAAATTAATTTTCTTTAATGATCACAACATTAAGCACTGCAACTGTCTACTGAAACTGGCAGCAACGTGGGACAGAGTTTTTGTTTGGTACCGATCCCAAGTAAAAACTAAGTAGTACATGTTTCATAACAACAAAAACGTGAGGCTGACTGAATATTTAACTCATGCTTGTTCTCACGAAATCTTGTTGTTGTTTTGATTGTAGTGTAGAGCTGTTCAAAGAGGCTCAGTGTGCTGCCAACTAGTGGTCGAGGGTTTGGGTGGAAAAAAAGTAAGGCACGCTCATAAATAATTAATTAAACAATGTCTTGTCAGTATTTTAAATACATACAAGTATCGTCATATGAAATATCAGGATATATCGCTAAATCAAATTTCCCCTGAACCCCCTAGCTAATAGTGTGAACTTCAACGCAGTACAGCAACAGTTTGATGAATGATCGACAATCCAGAAGACCAAGGTGGAAACAAACCAAAGAGAAAACGTGGTTGTTTATGGGGAACACCTGAAGGTACAACAGTTTGTGGTTTGGTGCTGTCCTGTCCTCTCTCAAGATTTTCTCTCAAATTTTATGCGGTTTGAACCAAAGTCTGATAGATTATACTCTGCAAAATATCCTGAAGGGACTGTTCCGAACTTTAATTAACAATCAATAAGGCTATAAAAGAAAGAAAGGGAATACAGATCATGTTGGTGAAAGTACATCTGCAAGCTCCTAATATATATATATATATATATATATATATCTACTACGAAAATAACAATATTTCACCCTCAGTTTAGCAAAAATTATATATATATATATATACATTAATTTTTGCAAGATTAAAGGTGAAACAATGTTATTCTAAGATCTAAAAATGGATCCGGTACATATTTTTCCATTACTTCAACCAGTATAACTCAGAGATACGTACTTGGTCATATCAAATGGTTGATATAATTGGTTAATTTCTTTTTAACACAATTTATAATGGTATATATTGATTTGATCAACAACTTGCCTCAGTGAGATCAATGTTGGCGGATCGTATGGAATCGATTCATTGATTAATCGTTAAGCTCATATTTTTGCTTCATCCTTCAATAAATGTATAGATACAACTCTACTGAAAAGATGGCTTCAATTTCAGCTTCTTTCACTAGTATATACATGTTTTTATGCATTTCTATGGCTTCGTTGACACATCTGTAGCGATTTTTCTCGCTCTGCTTTGGATCCATGAGAATTATCTTAAAAAATGTCATTTTTTTCTAATTCTAAATAAATATGTGCTACAGGTGTGCAAAAACACCTGCTACCTTCCATTTTTGACTAAACGTTTGTGCTTCGACTGCCTCCCAAAGGCCTCCGAGTACAATGGCGGCACACGTCTTTGCACGCGAAACAAAAGGGAACGCCCACTGGCCGCCAGGTTTGACTGCCGCGTCAACCTGCACTTATGAAAACAGTTTCAGAACTCCCTCCACTCTGGCAAACGCTGACCTTTCACTTCCTGACACAGCAGTTGTATTTAATACAGCCGTGTGCCCCCGACGACCCCCCCACACACAGATAGACACACTGGTAGCTTTGTGTTTAAAAACAGAACAGCCACGTTGTGCTTCTTCATCCTAAATCTCGCCTTTTTTTTATTTGTACGGACAGACGAAAATAACAAGAAGACTCTCATGTGACATCGACATTTTTTTCTTTTATTTCAAAATATTCTCCTAACAGGATGAAACTCAGAAAAGCCCAGAGGGTCCAAAGCCAATAGAGCCGTCTAGAACAGAAGCACCACTCATTATTGCTATGTCACTCTGCTGCGGGACAAGACGTTAGGGAAGGAAAAAATAAAAACAGAAAAGGAAAGAGGAACACAGACAACACCTTCACTCCGGCACACATACGAACAGAGCTATGAGGGAAAACGGCGATTCTAAAATGTTCAGGAAAAGCTGCAGATGTTCCGCGCTGCGACCGCGGAACCGACGGAAGGGGGAGAAAAATGAAACATCGCTCATTTACAGAGGCCAAAAACGTCTTTTATCAACCACAAACAAAGGCGGATCAAATTTAAAGGTCTAACAGTCACTTATATGACCCCCTTCCGGCAAAAAGAACATCTGCAGTTGTCGGATTCACTTCATTCTAGCGAGGAAAAGTGGGAGGGGCTAAATCAGAGATAGATAAGCCGTAGAGAAGCTGGTTGTCCGTTTCTACTAGAAAAGAAAAAAAATTAGCATGGTACAAAAATCGTCGGTAAAAAAAGATGCTCTGCTGCCGTGGAATCAGAGGGTGGGGTGGTCTATGCCTTCTCTTCAGGGGCCTCCTCTGCTGCTTCAGTTTCCTGTTGAGAGACGAAAAAGTAGAAACGTTTCAAACAAATACCGACAAAGTCACCATTCCAGAATCGGTCGGACTTAAAGCAAGAAAGTTTTAAGCAAAAATTGTGCTTTTAAGATGTTCTTGTGGTATTTTTCTGATGATTGAAGACATAAACAAAGAAAATGTTGGTTTAATTTACGTTTCTACGTATGTCTTTATTTAAATCGTTGTGAATCAGGAAAAATGCAGATTGTATTTGTGATGTAGAACATACAATGGGCGGGGCCACCAGCTCCCTGCTCCGCCCCTTCTGATGCATCTGCTTGCAGACGATTTTTGTTGCAGTGGTTATGTCAGGTTGTGAAGGGCTGTAAGCTAGCTAACATGAATAAATTATGTCCTAGACAGTTTAAAAAAAAATGGGCTAAAAACTGCATTATTATAATTAAAAGACGATTGATAACACTCTAAAAATAGATCAAATGCTAAACTTCTGGATCTAAATCTGCTTGCAGGCTTCACAAAGCTGGAATAGTTTAAACTTTCACAAAGTGTTTATAAACTCTTGTGATCAATTAACAAAAGTTCTGTAATTTGATAAATAGTTTTCATCAAATTAGCAAATTCAACGTTTCACTTTTTACAGTGGGTGGAGAGAGTTAAAAGTAAACAAAGTAAAAAACATTAATTTCACAAGGTAAACAATCAGGAAAGACGTAATTTACGGAAATAGTTTATTTTAAATCGATAGACAAAAGAAAAGCAATATTTTTTATTTATCTTCTATGAGCAAAATGATCAATTTTATTTAGCGTTTGTTTAAAAAGAGGAAAAATTACAGAAAAATAAATTCAAATTATCTGGTGAATAATTTTGGGACTAAAATCCTCCATTGAAGACCCACTTTGACCATGTTTTAATCTGTTTTGAGCGATCTTTTAATCATGGTTATGCTGTTACTAGCCAAAAATAATTAAACGGTATATGTTTCTTGGACGTGGTGTCTAAAATTTTGTAGAAATTTGCGTCTGAGTTGTTGGAACGACCGTTAGCAAAGAGCAACCCCGCCCCCCTTCCCATCGCCAACTGAACGTATTTTCTACATAACAACTGCAACCTTTTTTAAACTGCATTTTTTTCATCTGCTCCTGATTCGCAACGATTTGAATAAAGAAATACAAAGAAATAACATTTTTATCTTAATTTTCTTTATAAATCCCTTCAACCATCAGAAAAATGCCACAAGAACATGTTAAATACACAATTTTTATCGAAGTGGCTCTTTAAAAAACATGAACTAAATTACAGCGGGCAACACTGCCTGATTTAAATTCAATTTTTGGTGCTAAAACATGTGAATTATTGTAAAAAACGAATAAAAAATTTGTATTTAAGGTATTAAATTTGCATGAAAGTTAACGGCAAAAACATATTTTAGCTGAGAATCAAAGGTAGTCTTTCCATAAAACAACAACACCCTTTTAATTTGGTATTAATACAGTAATAAAATCTCTTAAATGAAAAATAAAAATTTTTTGTTTGGAAAAAAATACATTTTTTGTCCTTATTTTGTTTAAACTTTTGTGTCAGGAATGATTGTTTCAGGTATAAAATAAATAGTGCTGGGCGATATGGAAAAAATTGTAAATCAGAATATAAATATATCACAATAACGATACATATCACAATATACTTTGTGGTATATTGTGATTTAAAAATTGACAATGTCATTACTTACTTTTCTCTGCCTTTATTTTTTAAAGTAACTGAATCGTCACAAATGAGAAACATTTTTTTCAAGTTTCTTAGTAGGAAAACACAATTTTGCACAAAAGTTCAGCAATAAAATAAACAAATAAAAATGACATAAAATGGAATAAAAATAAACTCTTGAACAAACTTCAAAATTTATGTTGATGCTCTAGTGCCATTATTGTCAGTTTAGCTTCTTTTAGGTGCATTGTGTGTGCATGAATTGATTAAAGGAGTAAAACTTTTCTTTTTTTAAGCTGATTCTTGGCACTTTGAGCACCAACAAAAATCTTGTTTGAAAGATCCTCCTCACCGCACAGCAACCGAGACATCCTTACCTTTGACCTCCCCTCCTGTGGAGAAAAACTCTCCAAAAACTCTCCAAACACACTCAAACCGGGAGATGGACGCCCGCTCATACCGTTAACTCTGACTGTTTCACTCTGCCCTCTCACTGACATCAGGGAAGGAGCCATGCTTCTGATGGAGGACACACTGACAGACGGGCGAGACACGTAGATCTGCGTGTGCGCCCGTGTGCGTGCACGTGTAAGTGGGTCAGACCGTATGTGTAATTAATGCAGTGTTGGTGTGTGAACAGACATTTGAGAAAAACGGAGATCGTTATCATCTAACCAAATATTTGTTTTCCACTTCTCTGCTCCTCCTCGTACCTCATTGGTCTTGGTCTCTCCGTTCTGGGCGGGACCGTCCTCCTTCTTCCCCTTGGCGCCTCCTTTCTTTGGCTTCGCCCCCTTTTCATCTGCCACCTTCTGCAGTACACAAACCATAAAAATAAAATCTTAAAAATGCAAAACTGTCTACAACTGGATCATTTTCCTTCATTTTCTTCACCTTAACGATGTTCTTCTTGGGTTTGGCTTCAGGTTTGGGTGGAGCAGGCTTCTAGAAATAAAAAATAAATAAAAATGAGACACAATAGCAGCCTGAAATACACAAAGACAAACAAAGTGCATGCATCCATGACTGCTTCCATGCATCATGCAGTTTTAATGATGAAAATCTCTGACATTAACATTTCTGCATCCACTGAAGGAGAACAGACTACGAATCCCATTGCAATGATGAGAGCAGCTCCCATTCAGCGTGTTGTGCAGACATTGTGCAGAGCAGAGGCTCCATTAGCTTCCAGCTATGAGCATAAATAACACCACAAACTGAACCATGTGATTTTTTTTCTCCAAAAATAACTCAAAAGAGTCCAAAATTAAAAGGAAAAAATTTGGACTGCATATGAGAACTGAACCGAGTGCCCTCAAACAGGAAGTGGCCGCTGGCTCCAGGACGCTAAAATACCATAGACGTCTATAAACAGCAAAACTCAGTCAAGTTTGTCAGAATAACCATTTTTGCTCTAATACATTTTAGTAAAAAGTTCCTGATATTCCTCTTTTAAAAAAAAATGTTTTTTCCTGTCGTGAAAGTTACCCGTTATAAACGGACCAATCAGAAAGCTTTCGAGTGGTGGGGGGTGTGGCTTTCCAACAAGCTCACTCCTGATTGGTGACTGTGGTACCAATCTATACGCCTCGTGTCCACTTAGCGGTTCGGTCCGATATTGTGAGCGTTTCTGTAATAATATGGACCCATTTTCGGGCCCCGTTGGTTGTAGGTCCATAAATAAATGGACCAGTTAGGGCGGAGCTACTGTTGTCATGACGACAAAAAAAAATCACCGATGTTTTCAAACATCCAATCTTACTCTTACCATCTGGCGCCTTTGTCTTTGCCTCTTTTCACAACTCAAGATCAGCTCAGTGGCCTTGTGGTAGAGTGTCCGACCTAAGACTGGAAGGTCATGAGTTCAAACCCCAGCCGAGTCATACCAAAGACTTTAAAAATGGAACCCAATGCCTCGATTCAGCATTAAGGGGTTGGATTGGGGGGTTAAACGGACAAATGGTTCCTGAGGGCAGCTGTGTCTGCAGCTCACCCCTCCCCCAGGGGAGGGGTCAAATACAGAGAACAAATTTCACACATCTAGGTGTGGGACTTTAACTTTAGTCCAAGCTAAAAGTTTTGTCTTTGCCTCCCACAATGTCTGTATGAAGTATCACAAGCTAAGTGAAAACAGACAATAGCTCGATAGCCTAGCTTTAGCTTTAGTCGCACTACCACGACGGTGCAACTTTGAGTAGTAATGTTCACTTGAGTAGCCCAGACCATTCCAGACCGTGCCTCTCAGAGGAAACGAGCTTCACTCAGACTGACTTGGACCTATCACTGTTTGCTGACAACGTCTAGCTCCAACATGGCGGCGTCCATATTGCAAAAGCTAAAAACCATTTTCAATGGAGGATGTCACACCCACTCTGCCTCTCAAATACAAGCTACGTCTGAATCCTTTCACTGCTCAGTGCAGTATTTTTTATTCAGCCAGAATCTTCAATTTCCCAGAATCCTTTGCGAAAAACCAATGGGCATTGATGCTCACTATATTGGGAACTATTGACCTTAATGCATTGCATTTGATCAGTATACTTTGAAATAACCTATTTTTATTACTGAACCATCAATATTTAATTTTCCAGGAAATTGATGATGTCATAATAAAAAAACCGTAGTGGTTGAAACAGAACTCTTATGGCGCGTTCACGCCGGGCCCGATTGGCGCAGCAGGGGCGTCGAGTTTCAACGTTGAGCCAATGTACAGACCCAATCCAAGGTCTTGCGACGCAATCTGGGCATCAGATGCAATTGACGCCATGTGTCAACCAATCAGGAGCGTTTTCTATCAAAGGACCGAATAATACATCCAACATGGCCGCTCGATTTTCGTCCTGACTTCTGTCTGTTTTCTCTTAACCCGCTGGGGCCGCGGGGTTGCCGGAGACTCTCCGGGATACACCCTGGAAGTCACCATCTTGTTACAGAGCCCATGGATCTGGCATGATCGCAGCCACTACGCTAGTGAGCCACCTGGTGGACAGCGTAGCGAGCTAATGACCTCCGCCACGAATAAATGAATGATGTGGCAATAAACGAAGTCCAGAAACCTGTTTGGGACTTACTCCGCGGCCGGGGCGCCAAAACGTCAAGCAGTAAATTTGACTCGTGTCAAAAGAGAGGAGGCAAACATGAATCTGACGTCCGGTGTAATCACTATTACAGTTGTATGATGGGAAGGATTCACCGTCCAAAGCTAAAAAAAGGCGACAACATCCTGGAAAATGTTGAGCCGTTAACAGGACTAAATGTTCATCTAAATATCAAAGTAGTTGGAACAAATAGAGACATTTAACATCAATTTCAGAGCTAAAAACAAAAGAATTGATTTCTGTCCTGATGTTATTTGCTTCTAATCCCACTAGTGAAATTCATGTAAACATGAGAAGTTTAGACTATCAAAACTAGGTTTATTTTAGAGATACGAATATCGATTTGACCTACACTGTACAAAGTGAAACATTACATCAATTAACAAAAGTTCTGTAATTTGTTAAAGATATTTATCATATTAAATTTTTAAGTTGAGTAAACCTACAACTCAAATTTTTAATTTGATAAAAAATAATAGTTTTTTAAGTAATAAATTACAGATTTTTTGTTAAATTGATCCAATGTTTCACTAAATCCTTAAAAAGTCAGCAGGAAGACTTAAACTCTTTCCACTTCTTTTGCAAATATTGTTGGTCTGGATCACTATTTATTTTCCTCAGGTGGTCTGAATTCTTATTTGGACCACAATAACTAAAAAACAGGCATCTTAGTTTTATTGCAAGTGAAATAAACAGACTGCTCAGAATCCAAAGAGTGAATGCTCAGCACCATGTTTTAACTTTTTTTTACTGGATTATTCTTTTTTTTGCTTATATTTCAATAAATTATGCATTTTATAAAGAACAGAAAACATTTAAAAGACCAGAAACATGCAAAGACACACAGAAATGAATGGTCTGCACGGCAGAGCTGCACGATCTGACAACAACTTTAAACTCAACGGAGGATTTGTGACATTACTGGATTTTTCCATTTTATTTTCACATTTCAAATCATGCAGCTCGGCTCAATCGCAGCGAGAACCGACAAAGACAACAAAAACATGCAAATAAAGCCAGACCCATTAAGAGGAGCATGCTCAAAGTGTTGATTTTTTCAGAAGATCTAGATGTTTTATCCTAAGATAAATTAATACGATGCTAATAGAACAGAGAAGAAGAACAGAAGTGAGGACAGGAAGAGAACACAACTCACCGCCGACAATCTCTCTGACCTTCTGGTTGGCTGTTGGAGCAAAGGATGATGGGAAAGACAGAGATGGTGACAGAGAAAGAGAAGTTTCACCTTTGTGAGCTCATCAGAACGCTACAATTGTCCTAATCCTGCTCTTCCGCTAGCGCCCACACTCTCGGCCAACTCACAGCACGCTAACACACCTGAACACCAACGCACAACAAACACTTACCTCTTGTTTCGTGACTTTAGAGGCTTCCTTGCCCTCTGGAGCTTCTGGGGACTGCAGGAGGAGAAGAAACCATCGGTAAATCAAAGAGATATGAGGAAACTGCTGTGACATCTAGTCAAAGTTCAACTGTCTCTGTGGGACGTTTGGGCGAGATTCACTCTATGCTGATGATGCAGTTCTCTGTCGACATGGAGCCAATTTATCGCACAATACTGAGGATTTCAAGCTGGTCCATTAATATTTAGAAAAGTTCCAGGAAAAAGTCTTTTGGTCACGATATCAAATGAAAAAATGAAACATCGGATCAATTAACAAAAATGTTGTAACTAAATTTAAAACTATTACTTTTTATCAATTTAAAATTTCAATTTGATAAATAGAGCTTTGGTAAATGGATCTGTTTCACTTCTTATGGTGTTTCTGTAATCTGTTAGATTTAAAATTATTAGTTTTTTATCGAATTAAAATTTTGAGTTGATGCTTTACTCAGCTAAAAAAATGTAATTTGATTAAAAAAAGGTTAAAATGTACGAAATTATAGAGCTTTTGTTAATTGATGCAGCGTTTCACTTTTTACAGTGATCTTGTAATTTCTTACATATAAATGTATTAGTTTTTATCAAAATAAAAATTTAAGTTGATGGTTTACTCAGCTTGAAAATGTACTTTGATGAATATTTTTAATTGAACAAATTGAAGAACTTTTAATTGATCCAACGTTTCACTTTTTACAGTGTAAGAAGATTTTTCGAAAAGTTATTAGACTTTTGAAAACTACAGAAGCCCAACCAAAAACCAAAAGCCATGATAAAAAATGCAAAAGATGATAGGCTTTCAGATCCATTATGATTCAGTTTTAAATCATAATTCATCATTTTTTGTACATAATTCAAAATAAAACTAAGAACAAATTAATTTTTAAAGTAGTAAATGGTGTTTTTGCCAAACTGACATGTATTTAAATAAATCCATTGGGCCACAAATTTGTTTATTGCTTAATAATGTTTATAATACTACTTTAATAATCAACAATTTTATTGGAAATTATTTCTTACACTGTAAAAAGTGAAACGTTGGATCGATTAACAAAAGCATTATAATTTGTTACACTTAAATATATTCTTTTTTTTAAGTTTAGTGAACCATCAACTCATAATTTAAATTTTAAAGAAAACTAACATTTTAAATGTGACAAATTACAGACATTTTTTAACTGGTTCAATGTTTCACTTTTTACAGTATATACAGGGCAGCTGGTTACCTTAAAACCCACTTTATTGACTAAATATATATAAAAAAGAACAATTTTGCCTATGTAAATATGATGGGAAAAACAATAAAAAATGTTGGTTTATTTGTATTACAAAAAAATATATATTCAAATAAATAGAGATTAATTTTAGAGTCAATAATTAGACAAAATCATGAAGTATTGGTTTAGTAAATAGTAGTTTACTAAACTAATAAAATATAAAATATACATGAAAAGTCTAAAAAAATACAGTTTTTTTTTTTACACAAAGGCAAGTTACTCAACAAAATTTAAATCACTGCACTGCAAAAAATGAAATGTTGGATCAATTTACAAAAGCTCTGTAATTTGCTACAATTAAAAATATTAGTTTGTATCAAACCATTTTCTTAATTTAAGTAAACTATCATTTCAAAAATGTAAAGTTTACAAAATCTAACGATTTTATTAACTGATCCAACGTTTTACTTTTTACAGTGTAGTAAACTAAACATGAAAAAGCTGCAGATTTTCAACCCATTTTGCAGAACTTTCATCAATATTTTTGTATTAGTAAACTATTTTTTTACCTTAAATTTACATTTAATTAACAATAACATCATAATTTTATTTTTAAAAAGTCCTTGCATTAATGTTTTAGGAGTCTAACTCGAATTACTGGAGCTTTAATACAAAATAAATTGTAAAAATGAGGTCATATTTATGATGTTATTAAAGATTAATTAATATATTTTGACATTTTTACTCCATTCGAGGCATACGTATTTATAATAATGTAAGATTCTGTAGTTTCCAAGATTTTCTCCTTGAAAACACAAAAACTAAGCTTTAATTTTGGTTTCCCGTCGAATAATCCTCAATCCGCAGGTATGGATGGTGGACAAGAGAGCCCGCCCCCACCACCACGGAGGAGGGAAAAAAGAATATGTTGGTATAGCCTGTAGGTTGGCAATCACATCTACTGGATGTGGGCGACCTCCGCCCCTGGAGGCCCCCCATTCTGTGTCCTCAAAGGAGAATGTGCGCAGACAAAAGCAGATTTTAGGTGACAGAAAAACCTGCGTCCGTTCATGCGTTTGGAGAAGGCGCTGGAGCTGTTTGAACAGTGTCACGGCCTCTGCTTAACCCCTCTTTTTTCATCTGGATTCAGGCATTTTTGGTCAAAATGTGATTTTTTCCACCTTAAATTTTTAACTACCTGTATAATTCTCAATAAAAATGTTTTGAAATAAAACTGAAAAAGGGAGGAAATGGGAATTTGGCACGTCTCCATTAGGATTGACGCGTCCATCCGTGCATCCAGTCGGTCTGACATTCACCAGTGCGCACTCATGGATAGGGAAGTGCCCAATTCAACGCGCACGAGCTCCGAAATTAACATGGCAATCAACTGAAAACCCGGCGCGCGGGCTGTCTTGGTCCAGGGCTGCGCGTAAAAACGCGGGCTCCCCTCAAACTTTGGCGTCTCCTTCCTCACCTGCCTCGACGGCGCTGAAAAATCGCGCACCGCTATTTTTCCTCGAGTGCGAGACGGGCAGAAAACTGAAGCGCAGAGGCGGAGAGGGAAGGAGAGGGAGAGAGGGCGAGCGAGCAGCGCGGCGGGAACAGAACTCACCTTTCTCTTCGGCATTTTACGCGTCAAAGTGTCTCCACCTAAAACGAAAACGGTCGAAGCCGGGAGGCGCGCGGGGCTGAATCTGAAGAACCACCAAATACTGGAACAATATCTGGGCAACCTCTGATAATATGTTGACTATATGCACTCCCCAAAAACTCTGTGCCTTCCACTGCCATTGGCTGGAGGGGTCAAAATCCTGCGCGCTGCCGACTCTCCATTGGCTCAAGCGGTCTCCATGTAAATACAGGGCCGGGCGGCATTGGAGGGGATTTACCGGAGCCTCTGCGTGATTGGATGCGCGCCCTTTGTGCGCAGATCCCACTAGACGGTGAAGGCTGAGAGGGAAAGCGGAGACGGGCCAATAGGAGGCCGGCCTGCTCTCGGTGGATGTGGGTATTGTAGGATGAGGAGGAGAAAGAAAGGACCTTGTAGAGAAAATACAAAAGGAGCAGAAAAAAAACACACAGTGTGGTAAAATCTCGGCCATAGCTCCAGAAAAGCTGCCGCGTTTCTGCACACAACCAAAGAGAAAGATTGCAGAAGAAAAAATATGAAGATAAATGAAACAATACAAAAGGCAAGGTCATTGGATGTGGGAGTAGTGTGTGTCAAGATAAGGCCACATCCTCTCAATGTGGGAGTCAGTTCAAGATCATTCTGTGGTAATTGTGTCCTAGAAGCTGCATGTGTGTCTATGGAAGACCAAAGAGGAGGTTCATGGATGAATGAAGACATGAAGGTAGCTGGTGTTAGATGGAGGACGCGGATTCGCTGTGCTGACCCCTAGAAGAAGAAAAAGAAGATGCTGCATTTCCTTAGATAAACAGGAATAAATACTCTCATGAAGAGTTAAGACTAACGCCTTTGCTCCAAGATGTTATTTATTTAACGACTCACTTCAATAAAAGGTTGTACTTGTATGTTTTTCCTAAGTCTTTCAGAGTAAACTCTATCCACATATATGATCATATATTACCTTTGGAACACTAAAGAACAAATTATTTATGAAATATGAGTTATTTTTATGAGGTCTTTTTTGCTACTCAGATGTAAGATGCTTTGATCGCTGAGGCTCCGCCTCTCACTCCTTGTGGGAGCCGTCCATTGCATGACATCATGCTAAAGTCGGCCTCGGCAGCGAGTTTGTGTTTCGCCCACAAAATCGAACATCTGAACTTTTGCAAAGATGGATGTGCATCCCGTGTATCTGTCCTTACTAGCCATCGCTACACTGGTTGTAGCAATGGCCGGGCTAATCGCTGAGCTAGCTGAGCGGCGAAGCTAGCAGCTGAAGAGCAAAGTCAGCGGCTGACCAACAAAGCTTAGTGACTGAGCACTACTTGCAGAGTGGCAAAACTAATGGCAGAGCTAGCTGAGCACCGCTAGTTGGAACAGTGAAGCTTAGTGACTGAGCAATGCTACCTGAGCTGCCAAGCTAGCAGTTGAGCTAGCTGAGTGACTTAGTACCTCTAGTTGAGTGGTGAAGCTTAGTGACTGAGCAATGCTAGCTGAGCGGCGAAGCTAGCGGCTGAGCTAGCTTAGCAGTTTAGCACCTTTAGCTGAGTGGCAAAGCTTAGTGACTGAGGAATGCTAGCTGAGTGGAGAAGCTAGCAGCTGAGCACTGCTAACTAAACTGCAATGTTAGCTGCTGAGCTAGCTGAGCTGCTTAGTACCGCTAGCTGAAAGGCGAAGCTAGCAGCTAGGTACAGCCAAATGAGCAGCAAAGCTAGCATTGAGCACTGCTAACGGAGCGGCGAAGCTAGCAGCTGAGGTAGCTGTGCAGCTCAGTAAAGTTAGCTGAGCGGCCAAGCTAGCTGTGCACAAGTCTGCTAGCTGACCGGTAAAATTGAGTTCTTGTGTTAGCCTGGGGGGACGGTTCTGGCAGCACAGACTCTTCCTGAAAGGGGCTGTTCTGACTTTGTGACATCAGCTTGTGAGAAGTTTTTGTGGGTATGGGAGGGGCTAGAGCTCAGAGCGCAGGTTTTTAGAGGGTTACTCAGAAATACGTGAACGGATCAAAATATTGTTTCAGGGCTGTTTAACAGTACAATGAATTCCTGACGCACTGCAGAAACTATGTCCTTTTTAAAACTTGTTTTGGCTACAAACGGTAAAATCATAATAAAAAAAAATACTGTGAAGGTTTTTAAAGTAGATCAGAAATTGTTCAAACTTGGACTTAAATCGTCACTGAACTTAAACTTAACACAGACACCCCCAATGAGCTTAGATTTAACGTGAAGGTTTCAAAAGTTTTAGCTTTGACATTTTTGATTTAAAACAAACTTAATAAGATTTATGATCTATAATTGTGACATTTTTTTGCGAATTGGCTTCTTTTAAAGACATTTTCACATTGTTTTCATTTTTTCTTTACTTTGTTTTTGTATCTACATGTTTGATCTTAACATAAAGTTGGTTTGATCTACATTTTTGAGGTAAAAAAAGACTAATTTATTTATTATTTATTACTCGAAATTGAGTTTTTCGTACAGTTTGTGGAATTAGTGTGTAATATAATACAGAATATCTGTAAAAAATAATGGTTGCACCAAATAGATGGATATTATGCATAATATCGATGAATTATTTGAACAAAACTGGCAAAGTCATAAACAGTTTTGTAAATGTTTATAAAGTTTTATGCCGATGATACCCTACTGTTCTGTTCGTTCAACCCCTCAGAGTTTTAGCACAAGTTTCTGTCTTTTCAGTTCAGATCTGGCCTGGAAACAACTATTAAAAGGTCTTTTTGACCAGCCTGTCCTTTGAAACTCATTCAAGACATTTGGCCAAAACCTGTTTCCAGTATCTGGAAACCACCGAGGTTTTTAACAGGAACTTTAACAAAAAATCCTACAAAAAAATAGCAGAAAATCAGTCGTATTTGATTTAAATCAATATATTTTAATGTAAAAAGGACTCATAAATAAATAAATAATATGTTTGCAAGTTAACGAGCCCATCCTTATTAATGTGTTTACTTGTTAATTTGTGAAAAAAACATATATTAAATGAAAATGTGTTTTATTTTAGTTTAGTATTTTATTTTTTACAACATTTTTCTTGAATTAAACCTTCATAAAAATGAGTTAAAAACTATTTTTTGTCCTAAACATTTGTTTAAGTCAGAAACTTTAGCAGAACCGCCAGCGTTTGATGGGTTTTTCCACACTAACGTATGTCACACAAACACATTGATGGTGAAAACAGCGCAGAACAAAAGCAACCTGTCCTCTCTCCGGTTTGGTGATAATAGACAGAGAAGCACACGGACACAAACCCAACAATAGGTGGAGCTTTCCGGCCAAACGGACAAAACCCTTTATTTTACCGTTAGAAGTCAACCCAGAATCCACACGAGCGGCTCCATTCACCGCCGGAGAGGACAGAAAACGGAGAGAAATTTCTGCTGAAAACACACAATGAAAACTCCAACATCTGCATTCAGGAAATGTGGATTTTGTGTAGTACTTTGATCGATCTCTATTGTCTCTGTCTACAAAATCTTTTGCCTAAAACATATTTGTGTCACATTCAAAACAACTCTAAATAATACTTATAAGTTAATCAGAATAATCCGATTAACTTGTTTTTGTTGGAGATCATCAGATCCTGATTTTTTATAATAGTTGATTTAAATGTCACTTTTTACACAATAAGGGAAGTCATGAGGCTTTTATTCTGAAAAATGCACATATTTTTTTACATCTCCACAGAAGGGAGAAAAGTTTGGGAGAATAAGTGTATTATTATTATTATTAAAAAGTTTATCTTAAAAACTGTGTTGTGGTTATTTTATAAAATTAATAAATTAATTGGAGTTTTATCAGAGAAAATAAAAGCCACAGATACGAAGGATTTGACCATAATTAATAATCAACACTGCATAAGTCAAATACAGCCACTTAACTCTATGTATGTTCAATGGAACGGTGGCAGAAGGATCATGATATGGGCTCTTTAATTATACTAGACAAAAACAGAGAATTTCTATTAAAAAATACAAATTAATATAGATACACTATATATGTTTTAAAATCAAGAAACTACCTAATTAGTAGGTGTTAAAAATGAATTTGGGGCATAGTGAACAAGCCCCTCCCCCAAAAGCGATGACATCACGCTATGACATCCTAAAAAAAGAAAAAAGGTGCAAAAATTAATTATTGGGGCCAAAAAAAATTTTCAAAATCCACAAACATGTCGCAAATATCCAAAAGAAGTTTTGAAAATATTATGGGATGGCCACACAACTTACGGACGTTTTTGACAAAAGTTTAAGATTGAACGATTTTTATGTTTTCCCACAATTTAGTAAATGGGAAATTTTTTTCAACCGATTTAAAAAAGATAAAAATTTCACAGAATTGCCCCCAGTTTGAGTCTACAGCCATTACAGAAGATTTGTTGACCTTTGACCTTAGGAGGAGGCCGCCATCTTGGAATTAAAAAAACATTTTTTAATACCAGCTACAAATGAAAACTCGTCTTTGAGATTTTCATTGATCATCTCATAACTTCTCGAGCTTCAATGGGAAGCTACTGTGGACAAAATGTTGCAATTAAAAACGGTAGATTTGGAATGGCGTGGGCGTGGCTAGTTGGTAGCGTTCATAGCTAGCTCACACATTTTTTATCGGAATGTTGTAATAATTCCAAGTGAGGGTTCTTAGGCTCAAGCTTAACAAAATGAAACAATTTGAGAGTTTTGGGAATAAAGGCAACAAAAATTCGGAACTAAAAATTATGCTGACTCAGCTAAAAAAAATAACAGACTTTTTCATGTAAGCGAGAATTTGACCCTCGCCAAGATACTTGAAAACTCACCAAAATGCCAACACATGTAGTCTTAAGTTCTTTTCACTGTATTTTGAGTTATAAATAATGTAGATTATGTTTTAAAATAAAAGAATGAAATGTTAAGTATTAATTTTCAACTGTTTTAGTTCAAATCACAAGTTAAAATTGACTGAAAATTGAAATTATCTATGAATAAACTATATGTGAGTGTCTGCATTTACAATATTTCATTGATAAACTCTTTTACAATGTTTTTATTTATAAAAATTGAGCAGAAATTAGTAATAAATAAAGAGTAAAATACGTTAAAAATGTATATTTGTGGGTTTTGGTCAGTTTCTGCATCATCACAGACCACAGTGATGTCTTTGCAGCCGTGCTGAGGCGTCACTTATCGGTTTTATCACTTTGTCCTCTGGTTTGTACATTTTTCTGAGTGTTTTCTTGAGATCTTAGGAGTTAGGGACATGTGCACGTTTGAAACACGACCCTGTAAAACACACGTGCACACTTTGTCTATTTAAAAGCCAGATTATCAGGAAAAGTCAAAACAAGAAAGTCAGAGAACTAGAAAAGGTTTAAAGCAGATTTTGAAAAATAAAATACACAAAATAAAATGCAAAAGTATGACAGTTGTAGACCTAAAGAAGTTATTAAAATAGTACATACATGTCATACATTATTACAGTAATAGAGCGTTCAGCTCCATGATGAGCTCCTCAATATTGAGCAGATGTTAAGCTTTATTAATTGTTATGGAAACAGTTTCCTGAATTATGTTTTTAAAGTGGTTCTACATTATTGAGTCATAAATGAAGTACTTCAAAGGGGCTAAATTCTGGTCCATATGTATTTCTTAAAACTTAAAATTACTAAAAATATATATACCTTTAATAAAAAAAATCCAATAATCTCAGAACTGTCCATAAAGTTGTGAAAGAAAAACATATTTATGAGTTTAAGTGATTAAGATTAGAGCAAAATTCCTGCTGGAAATCAATGGAAAGAAGACTAATAATATTTTTTTTTAATTTAAATTATTTTTAATTGTGTGATTTGCCTTCCAGTTGTTGGAACAGCTCAAAGGATTAAACTAAGCTCCTGGTTTGTATCCATCATGTTTAAAATGCTTAGATCCAAACCTAATAGTGAATTCATCTTGAATTAACTTTATTCATATCCCACAGGATAAATTAATTCAAATCTTGAGGATGAATCTGATAAATAAAATCGTTAGCATCTAGACACTCAGATTTACTGTTTCTAGTATTTTTATTGTGATTAAAACCAAAACAAATAACAAAAAAGTGCAATCACAAGACGGTTTAATAGTTTAAAAAATGCTTATAAATGTTAGATAGTATATTTGCTTTATTATTGTGGATGAATTGCACCCTAAAACTAAAAGTAAAGTACACAATTTGTAAAAAAAAAAAAGGGTAAAATGTACCCAAATCAGATAAATATAGTAATCAAAATATTAATTAGGGAAATAGTCAACACATTTACTAACATGAACAAAGTATGTGTACAAGCTTAATTTATAGTTTTTGTAAAAGGTTTTTATATAAAATAAGTATAAGTTTTAATATAAGTCTTTACAGTATTTTTTTTATTAAAAAAGAAAAATAAAATTTTTTTCAAATAATTGGCAACAAATAAAATTAGTAAAAAACATCGCTTTTACACTGCAAATTATTATTTTCTTATTTTGCAAAAATGTTTAATTTAAGTTAGCTCAAATTTAGGTATTTTTTAATTAAAAATTTAAAACAAATTTGCTCAAGCAAATGGGGTGCAAATTTATTAAAAACAATTTTTAGGGTTTTTTCATGTATATGCATTTCTGCAACAGCAAAAGTATATTGTTTAGAATAACCCAGACACGGAATATTGTGTCTTATTTCTAAGTTGTACCTGGAATTAAGCAACGCGGTTTATTTATTGCATTTTTGAGGCTTTTCTGTTTGTTTTTAAAGTGATTTGGATGCTTGGTTTGTTTAATAGATCAAATTTTAAAAAATGAGGATCTGATGAAGATGGTGAAGATGGTGAGGATGTTGAGAATCTTTCAGCTCAGAATTGACATTTTGCATTTATCCCAATTCCAGCAGACAAAAGACTTCTGGGGTCTTTGTTAGATTGGAGGTGACTGCCCCCTTGTGGAGATTTGTGTCATTTTTTCTGCAACAATTGTGTTTAAATTCATTTTTATTCGTTTGATTTTTGCTTTATTTTTTACATGGTTGAAGCTTAAAAAAGTAGTAAATAATTAATTTGGAGTTTAAGTTACAATTGATGCTTGTAATCTCTCCTCTCCCACATGACGTCATCGAGGCTCCGGTCTGCGCAGCCGAGCCGCGCAGCTCCGTGTGGGGGGTGAAAGCATGCACCTGCAGCCAGCAGACGCCGGTCAGTCTGCCGCGTGCGCGTGATCCGCCGATCGGGCCGATGACAGTAAACAACTGCGGTTCGTAGGCGGGGCTTCTTCCTCCTTATCTGCGCGTGCAGCGCGAGCGTCGAGCCGCTGCGGGATCCGATAAGGAGGCGACGCTCGGTGACAGCGCTCCCTCTCCGAGCTCCTGCAGAACCTCTGCTGGGTTTGGACCGGACCTCCAGCTGCAGGCCGCGCTGCAGCACAAAGGCGACACAGTAAGCTGGTTCCGCACAGATATTCTGATGATGCACGCGGGTCTTCTAGTCTAGCATAAATATCTAAATATATTCAATCAATTATTACATTAAACTATTGTTGTCATTGTTATTTTTGACTTATAGGACCATTAAGAATCATGCAGTGACATCACTGGGGTTTAAAGTGACAAATGCTTCATGCATTTAATAGATTATATGTTTATTTATGCACACACAAATGCATACTTTATTATTATTATATTCATAACAAAATAGTTACTTGAATTTTGAGAAAATTCTGCTCTGTTTAATCATCTTTTTATCTATTTTCAAAGCATTTCCAGTGTTTTATTTTTAAATTATGATTACGCTCTTTTTAGCCAAAATGACAAAAAACTGTTTTATAGAACATATTTTCTGCAGAGCGGCAGGAGTTCATTGAAAATTCACATCTGAGTTGTGACTGTTAGCCTGGGGAAACCCCGCCCCCTTCCTTTCCTTGTTGCCGAGAGCTCTCTGTTTACACAAGGGCTGGGCTCTATATACACTACAGTCTGACTCTATATAATACTAACGACTGATCGACTGTTAAAATAGTAGAAGACTAATGTTGGTTATTAGTCATAAATTAGTCGGCTAATCATGGCAGTCCTAGTTCAAAACACCAAAAACCTAATTTTCATCGGAAATATGTGTAATTTTAGTTATGAAGTTTGGATTTATTTATGTTAATGTTTGTCCTTTAATTGGTCTTTAATTGTCTCTACTTTTTAAATTTTTACCAAAGGCTTGACTTCTCATAATTTTAACTATTTGCAAGAAATTGTTTTTTTCTTTTTTTTTTTAAGCACAAGAGTCAATTATTATTGTTACAAATCTGCAGTATTTCTTTATCTCATTGACAAATTGTGATTTCATTTTGCTTTTCTGAATCTGGTACACTAAAAAAATGAAACATTGGATCAACTAACAAAAGTAAAAAAAATCATTAGTTTGTGTCAAATTATGTTTTTGATTTGATGGTTGAGTTTCATTTGATATAAATTACAGAACTTTTATCACTTGACCCAATGTTTCATTTTTTTACAGTGTAGAAATATGTTAGTGTTTTAATACTTTTGAAACATTTTTGTAAATCTGTATTTTACAGGTTGGGTCATTCGTCGTGCCGCCATGATGACGATACGCCGGAGAGGCTGCAGTCCTCTCCTCTGCCTGTGGGCCTCCCTTTTGCCTCTGGTGTCCGGTCAGATCCATCACGAGCCCCGTTCAGAGGGTCGGCCCAAACTGCTGCTCGTGTCCTTCGACGGCTTCCGCTGGGACTACATCGACCGCGTCCCAACGCCTAACTTCCGCAGCATCATGGACGAGGGAGTGAAGGTGGAGAACGTGGAGAACATCTACATCACCAAAACCCTTCCCAACCACTTGACTCTGGTGACGGGGCTGTACGCCGAGACCCACGGCATCGTGGCCAACGAGATGTACGACCCCGTCCTGAACCAGTCTTTCTCCATGGAGACGGACAGCGTCTACGACTCCAGGTGGTGGGAGGGGGCTGTGCCGCTCTGGGTGTCGGTCCAGAAAGCTGGAGGCCGGAGTGGGGCGGCGATGTGGCCAGGGTCAGACGTGAAGATCCACGGCGTGTACCCCAGTCAGTACCTGGAGTACAACGCCTCAGTCTCCTTTGAAACCCGAGTGGAGAAGATCATTGAGTGGTTTTCCGCTCCCGAGGAGGATGCCGTCGATTTTGGGGTTCTGTACTGGGAGGAGCCGGATGAGAGTGGGCACAGCTTGGGTCCTCAGAGTCCCTTGATGGATGCGGTCATCGCAGGGATTGATGAGAAACTCGGCTTCCTTTTGAATGAGCTCAAGAGGTCGGGGTTGTATGAGAAAGTGAATCTCATAGTAACGAGTGACCATGGGATGGCACAACTGTACCCGGAGAAGATCATAGAACTGGACGAGTACGTGGAAAGAGATACGTACAGCTTGGTGGACAAGAGTCCAGTGGTGGGAATTCTGCCCAAAGAAGGTAAAAACCTTTGAATCTGCTGGTAATGGTGTATGGCCCGTTGTATGACACTTATCGAAATTATGGCTTTTATATCAGTTTTATTCCCATAGCAACCATTACATTTATTGGTCGCTTGGAGGTTACAAACAGTTCTATGTAATTATTAGAAGAATCTGCAAAAGTAATTATTTAAATTTCCTTAGAAATGGAAGGTTTTGTTTACCATATGACACTTTTTCTAAATAGTGGCTTTTCTATTAGTTTTATCTCCATAGCAACCATTACATTTTTGGGTCGCTTGGAGGTCGTAAACAAATCTATGTAATTATTAGAGGAATCTGCATAAGTAATTTTTTAAATTTCCTTAGAAACGGAAAGTTTTGTTTACCATATGACACTTCTTTCTAAATAGTGTCTTTTCTATTAGTTTTACCTCCATAGCAACCATTACATTTTTTGGTCGCCAGGAGGTTACGAACAGGTCTATGCGATTTTTAAAAGATTCTTCAAAAGTAAATTTATGAATTTCTTTAGAAATTGAAGGTTTTGTTAACCATATGACACTTTTTTCAAAATAGTGGCTTTACCTTTAGCCAGGGATACTTGTAGTTAAATTTTCGCAATATTCCAGTAAAAAAATGTGAGTTTGCCACTTTTGCTAACGTGTGATGCTAATGCTGTAAAAAATCAACAACCTTTAAAGACCCTAAATTTGTTCCCAAGTAGCTTCCCAATGATGCTAGAGAACTTAAGAGGCAAGAGATTGAAACCCTTAGGAGGAGTTTACATTTATAGCAGCCACTTAAGGTGATTAAAAAAAAAAAGAAAAATTCAAGATGGCGCCCTCCCCTCGAGGTCAAAGGTCAAAGGTGTAGACTTAACTGTGTGGCGTGTGTAAGATTTCGTGAACAAAACTTTTACCATATTGTGCAAAAATGTGAAAATCGCCAAGCAGTAGGTCCTGTGTCCATCCCATAATAATAATTTCAAAATTTCCAGGATATCCCCAAAATAATAAAGAAGAATTATGAAAACCATCTGGACCTTGCCCTCCAGGTCTGCTGTGTGCATGTAGGGAATCTAACGTCTTCATCTGCGTTTCTAGGGAAGCTTGAAGAGGTCTACAGTTTGCTTGCAGATGCAAACCCCAACATGATGGCGTACAGGAAGGAGCACATCCCCGAGCGCTTGCATTACCGGCACAACGACCGGATCATGCCCATCCTGCTGGAGGCCAAGGAGGGCTGGACCATCATGCAAAACAGGACAGAACGCTTCATGAGTACGTTCTCAGACCTCATACAGACATCTATATATAAATTCTACATGTCAAGGGACAGCTCTGATCTACTCTATTATTAACTTCACAGGCGGTTTATTTCTGTCCCTGAACAAAAGGGAGCACAGACATGGTTCTTTTTTGAAAGACAGTTTAGTTTCTACGTATTTTGATCTTGGAAATCTTGTTCTTAAATTAGAAGTCAGCATTTTTTTTCCAAATAAAAGCTTCTGTGTGTATATTATCTCTTGGACTGAACCCTGAAGAATCTAATGGTTCAGTCCAGTAGTAGGGTTCCCCAACCTCTGAGCCGCACACTGGTATCGGTCAGAGGGTTGCTTGGTACCGGGCCACAGATTAGAGGTGCTCAACCCTCGGCACGCAGATCGGTACTCCAAACCGGTTCCGCATCCGTTACTGCAACTAAAATGGTGTCTGATACTGCATCCAGTACTGCATCCCATACCGCGTCCCTTACCGCGTCTCGAAGATCTGCGACCCAGTTTCACAAACTGCCCCCAGAATGACATCATTTCCTGTTACCCGGGCCATAAACCAACTTTGATTTTTCATTTGTCGATTACTAAATAGGATGTATTTCGTTTTTTTTTTTTAATTTAGAGATAATCTGTTGGTATCAAACCAAATTTTTAGATGATATAGTTCTTTGTTAACGTCATAGGGAATCTGATCTAGGTTTTTCCCCATAACAATATAGTATGGTATCATCTGCAAAAATAAATATTTTATCACATCAGACACGTCATACAATCATTACACTGAGTGGAGATCAATAACACAGACACCACGAATCCTACATCTCCTTATACAAGATGTTTTTGTCTTTTCCTCAGTGGGAAACCACGGCTATGACAACACCTTACGCAACATGCAGCCCATTTTTGTGGCTCGTGGACCAGACTTCCAGCAGAACTATGTCAAGACTTCAATGCGTTCTGTTGACCTGTACCCTCTGATGTGCCACATTTTGTCCATCCGCCCCCTGCCTAACAACGGGTCCCTCCTGAACGTCCAGGACCTTCTTTTGTCACAACCAACCACTTTGGCCCCTACTCCCGCCCACCCACCTGCTCCTCCAAAGCCCAGCAGGTACTCCTACGCCCCGGTGGTGGGCTCTTTCATTGGTGTGCTAATGGTGCTGGGATTCCTGGTGGTCTACATCATACTAGTGACTCTAAAGCAACAGCCCGTGCTGAAACACAGGAGCTGGGAGATGTCGCAGCCCTTACTGCAAGAAGACTTGCAACTGTAGTTGAGGAACCCAAAAGAATGTCATCCAATCCAGAGGAGGTATCACTCCCCAGGGTACTCAGTATTTTCCAGAAGTTATCCTTAAATATTTCCCTTATCCCCCTCACAAGGAAGAGAACCTGCACCTGATCATGTAGCGACTAGCATACAAGAGTAAGAGAAACATTTAAGGAATTTACCTCTGGTACAGACTTAATTCAGATAAATCTTTCCGTGGGTTTTTAGTGGCTTTGCTTTGATTGTGAATTTCTCAACATTTTCATAGTCCGTAGGTGAAGAATCAATGGAATTTATCCTGTAATTCTGGTAAGTGTGCAGCCTATTTGGTGGCCAAAACTATGGCTTGTAAAAAATCAAAGGATGATTACGTCCAAAGCAAGCTTTGTTGCCAAAAGTGTGACTTTCCTTCTGGGCCAGTTCATGTTTTCTAAGTATCCGCAGGGGCCATGTGAGGCCCTTTCAGGAAGCCTCCATATTGAGCTTGGAGATGCCACTAATGGGTTTGAACTTTTGAACTGGAATTAACTTTCCTGTAAGCTCAAGTCAAATGTTTTGGTTTTGACTTTACTGGTGTGGCATCTCTTTCTGCTTAGATTTGGAGCAGTCAGGCCACTGGCGTGATCTCCATGACGACTATCAGACTTTAGGCAGTGCTGAATTTACAATGTAGCATTATTTCCTTGTCTTTATGCATCTCAAAAGGAAAACATGTAGAAGTGACATCATTTTCTTCCATAACCCTTCCTAGTTTGTTGGCACTGCGGTGGATGTCAGTCTTTAAAGCCTTAGTCACAACTGCCCTTACAGGTGGATAAGATTTGGTAATATTGCACAGTGTTGGTCACGCAGGTGGCCCAGGGTAAATATCAAGATTGTAGACCGCTCGTGTTCATGCACATTTGTTTTACAGGCATCGACAGGCCATCGTAAACATTCAAGGGTTGAGGTAGGTGAGACACAGATGTGTCACAGATTTTTCAATTCTTACAAATCTCGCACATTGCACATGGGGCATGATAAGTGCATGCTCCTAATAGTGCAGTTTGACTATTAGAAGTGATGAACTTACTCTATCAGAGTTTAGTTTGTGTTCGGACACTTATATATCACCTGCACACCTGGTGAATTCAGCTTTTACGAGTGGTCAATAAGGGTCCAGTACTCTCACTTTTCTAAAGACTAGAGCAGAGATATACAACTCCAGGCCTCGAGGGCCACATTCCTGCATGTTTTCCAACATCTCCTGCTCTGACATGTCCTAATTGGCTGGACACACCTGAACCAGATAATCAATCATGAGTAGGGCTAGGATATCTCAAGTGAGACCTAGTCTTGAGAGCTTGTCAGCTGAGAAAGAAAAAGCCTGGAGTAAGATTCACAAATTTTGCTTCCAACTGTGAGGACTTGCGCCACATTTGACTAATGTATACATACCTTTGGAGACACCTGCCCTTAAGATGGTATATTGCGTGTACTTACATAGCTCTTTACTATCTTAGAAGACCCAAAGCACTTTGCAGTCTCTGTCTCATTCACCCATTCACACACATTCACAAACTGATAGTGGCTCCGCGGCCGAACTCTGGAGCCAGCCTATAGCCACCAGGAGCAATGTGGGTTTCAGTGACTCATCCAAGGACACTTTGAGACATTTGAGACCGCGGGCAGGGCATGATCATCCGATCTACCACTCTACCTTTGCAGCACAACCCTATCATGATCAAATACTCTCACCTTACTATCATGGTGGAAGGTGTGGAAAGCTGCCTGATGAACAAAGCAGGTTGGTGAAATTCAGAATTTAGTATTGTCGTGGTCAGTGCTGTCCAAAAGATTGAAGGTTATCCAAGGGGGTTGTAGAGCCTGGAAAAGGAAGAAGAAGACAACTAGTATCAATAACTAGAGACCAGAGAAATATCTTAACAGGTGTGGGTCCAATACTACTTGGCATTAGTCTGATGTACTGGCGGGTGAGTGATTGGAAAACAGTCTTGACTAGACCCAGGGTTAGTGGAGATGGCTTGCAGGAGTGTCTGGAGTCCCCGCTAGTAATCCAGAACATCTGTGTAGAGAAAAACAGCAGAAAAGATCAGAGGACAGCACTAGTAACAATGACCAGGAGAGGGAGACAGAAGTCTTGCCAAACCTTGGCAGATATGGCCTCTCCTCTCTATGACCTTCCATCGACTTGGAGAACCCAAAAAGCAGCCGTCCCTGTAAGGGTGCATGTGACTAAGGCTCATTGGAAGGTATATTTGCATCGCCTGACCACACTCAGGATCCAAAACCACCTAGTAGAAACCATGAACTGGCTTTTATGATCATACCACAGGGAAATAAGATTGTTGTTTGAGCAGGGACAACAGCAACATTTGTTGAGATGGGGAAAACTGTGCAAACACTCAGACAATCCTGCCTTCGTGGCATTCAAAGTTAACCAGAAGTGTCGGACAGGATCCACACCCCGATCCTTCCCTCCACTTCCCTGAAAGTTGCAGAAATTGGGATCGGACAGCGCAGCAACAGCTTTGGACAGCATTTGATTCAGCTGACATTTTCAAATCTATGCAAAGCAGATTTGTATGTCACGAGGTAAAGAAGGACCAAAGTCTTTTTACTCCCACTTATCATGCCTGTGGTCTGAGCACTGACTCTAAACTTCCAACGCTGTGATTACTGTGGAATATTCTAAGAGTTTCATCAAACATGCCGTGGTCACTGTTGCTTCTAAATATTTGCAGGAAATAGATGTTCAACTTAAGACTCACGCCTTGTTCAGTGAACTGATCACGTCACCTTTAGGAAGCTACCATTTGCCTTTAAACTGAACAGAGAACATCTCTATAAGTGTTCATTTCTATGTGTGCCATTCTGTCTTTTGTGGAGTTTGTACTCTTGTTCTGCCCTCATCTGCATCGGCTGTCACCACCATCGCCATCATATTTGTGAAATGTGAAGTGCAATTGCTCAGCAAGCTGTCGTAGAGATTTTAGCTTTCGTTGTTCAATTGAGGAAACCTTTTTGGGCATGAGTTGCAAGAACCCCTCTTTTTGCACTACAGGGTTGAAATGGAGGAGCGGGAAGGGGTAATCGCTGGCGGCTTTTTAAGGATACGTAGCCTGTAATTTGCACTCATAGTTTGCTGTTTTAAACAAAGTAGGTGACGCCTGTTTTAAAGACCCACTCCAATAAAAACGGTCTTTTTGGTGTTTTTGATGACAGAGGACATAGATAGAAAATTAAGCTCAAAACAAGTATTTCTTTATTCAAATAGGAGCAGATGAAAAAATACAGTTTAAAAAAGATGGAATTTGTGATGCTGGGCGTGCCACATCCACTTGTCGACGACTACATCCATGAACGTCTTCGCGATTTTTGTTGCACCGGCAATGCTAGGCACGAAGGGCTGTAAGCTAGTGGAGGAATGTGCAAACAGAGAACTCTCAGCATTGGGAAGGAGAAACAGGGGTAGGTCCATGCTAACTGTTCCGCCCACAACTCATACGCAAATTTCTGATGTTCTATGTCCTAAACTATGGTTATGTCCAAATTTGCCATTTTCGTTGTACGAGTAATGCTAGGTCGGGGCTGTAAGCTAGTGGGAGAGTGTGTAAACAGTGAACTCTCAGCATCGAGGAGAGGAACGAGGAGGTTACTCCATGCCAATGGTCCCGCCCACAACTCATAGGCAAATTTCTGATGTACTTTGTCCTAATTTATGGCTATGTCCGAATTTCTTCACTACTCACTACTTAGCGTACTATATAGTGCGTTCATCGTTATGTTATGCTGTCTGAATTTATAACTTTAAAATCAAGTGCCCTAGAAACTTCCCAGAATTCTCTGCAAAAAAACAGTGTGCATCAATGCTTACTTGATTAAGAAATATAGACCACAATGCATTGCGTTTGAACTATCTTTGTGAAAAATTTAAAAAAAAGTTTTTATCAGTAGAACGCAATGAATTAATCAATAATTTTCATAAAATACTCATATTGATTAGGTTTTCACTTTGCAAAATCTGTGATTTCATATAAGCTAATAAAAAAAAAGTAGTGAGCATGGCGTCCATATTGTTTTTTTATATCCAGGATACGAAATAGTCCCACACTATATAGTGTTTGGTTGGGGTATGTATTGGCGATATGATGCATATCCTGATACATGTCTCACGATACGTTATGTATCGCGATATATTCCAAGACCAGAATAATTTTTCCTTTTTTTTTTTTTAAGAATATGACTTAGAAAAAGAACTCTACCCGAATATTAATACATCTTTCATTGCAATAAAATGGTAAAATTTATTTTATTTAATGAACACAACATGTGTTGGGATGAAATATCGCGATAAATCGGTAAATCGCTTTTTTCCTACACCCCAATTTTTTTAAGTAGAGGGAATTTGGACATAGCAAATGCCTTAGAAAACGACTAAATTAAGACAAATTTGATTGGAGTGGGTCTTTAAACCTTTTTTTAAGTATCTTAAGTTTAGAAATAAAAAAAAAAAGATGTCGAATCCAAGTTAATTCACATACTTTCAGCACCTTAAATGCACCTGCTGTAATCCTGCCCTAAAAGAAAGACAGACATCACTGTGATAAACACTTTATACATAAATTGAGAGCATTTATATGTCCATTTTTGGATCATTTTAACCTTTTTAGTGAGAAGTGTTGTCTGATCGATCCCTTGAATTTCTTGGGTGATGGAAACCGGATTATATTTCAAAGTACCTAATTCTGAGATATTTGACACAAAAGAGATGTATAATTTTAATATTTGCTTGGATTTGAAATGTGGATCTTTAATATCACTGATAAATAACTATCTTTGCCATGTTGGTGCAGCTGTAAAGTCTTCTGGAAATAAAAAGACTTATAAGAAACTGTTTTTGTGTAGATTTTTTTTTGTTTTTTTAGGAAATTTGGAACATTGTTACTCGGTTGCTCACTGGACCCAAACGTCCTTGAAGGTGCAGGCCTCAGCTTCAGCATTATTCCTGCGTTAGCGCGTAGGACCAAAGGTCAGCGAGGAGCTATCATTGGAGTTTGCCCGTGCGCTCAGTCAGTCAGTCAGAAGCAGGCGGACTGTGTGCGGCTCCAGAGCTCTTTCTGTGGCAGAAGTTTACGGACATGGAGAGGATCTATGAAAACATCGATAAGGAGGACGTCCAGGATGGAGCCGACAAAGAGCCCAAGTATGAGAACACTAAGGGACCTGTTTATGAGAACACAGGCGAGCAGCTGTACAGCAAGGTGCAGATCCACACATCTGAAAAGGAAGAGCGCGACTCCCCGGACCTGATGGAGGTCAAGAACCAGGAGGAGCGCAGATCCTCGTCCTCGTCGTCCAGCGACGATGAGAACAAAGCTGAGGAGGAGGTAAAGGTGATGGAGGAACTGCAGCAAACGCTGGACGAGGAGAGCTCTAAGGTGGTCAAGGAGAACGAAGAGGGGCCTGAAGAGATCTCCAAAGCCTATGAAGTGATCGATGAGGTGCTCAAAGAGATCGAAGAGGATCCTGAGAAGATCTCTAAAGTCCATGAAGAGATACAGGAGGCACTCAAAAAGAGCGAAGAGGATCCTGAGAAGATCTCTAAAGTCCTTGAAGAGATTCAGGAGGGTCTCAAAGAAAGCGAAGAAGATCCTGAGAAGATCTCTAAAGTCCTTGAAGAGATTCAGGAGGGTCTCAAAGAAAGCGAAGAAGATCTCAATGGTCCTGAGAAGATCACCCAAGCCCACGAAGAGACTGAAGAGGCGCTCGAAGTCCAGAACAGATCCAGACATTCGTCCGTCTCTTCTCACGACTCGTCCACTCAAGGTGACCCGTGCGACGACCCGCCCGTCCAACTGCAGACCCTAGACGACAACAACCCAGAGGACGGGACGCTGACGGCGTCCGACACTGACCCGAAGCCCGACCAGCCAGATGACCACACCCTGAAAACTCTGGAGAACGTCACTTTAGAAGAGGAGAAGAAGGCGCCGGCGGATCCCAGCGCACCGAACATCTGTCTGTTCGTGAAGGTAAGAAGAAAAGCTCCACCAGTAAACCGTTATTATATCTCTGTGTCATTCATTAACAATTATGTCATAAAAATGATGCTCCATTGATTATGAATTTAGAGGAATCAATACTTCATGAATCTATTTTTTTACTTATTTAAGGCGGTAAATGAATCAGGTTGAGAAATTTCATTTTTTTCCTCATTGACTTTAATCTAGTAACAACCTGGTCTAATCATTAATCTGTTTTCTAAAATACCAGAAGGATCAGGGTTACACTGTAAAAAATGCACTTCTCAAAATAAGTTAAACAAAACAAAGACTGCCAATACAAGTAGTAAAATTGATCTTGGTAAGATTTAAACTTAAAATAAGTTCAAAATTGAAGCTTATATTATATTACTCTGGTAATTGGAAATAATGTGTCTTAAAATAAGTTTCCTTTCTATGTTTCAATTCATTTGTGTTTACGCTCAGGGCAAGCACAGGGCATTGGCGACCTAGGCAGCCGCCTATGTCACAATCTGCTGGAGGGGTGCCAAATTGCAGTTATTTAATTTTTATTTTTATTTTTTACAGTTTAACACACCACTCATTTTGTGCATTTTTTTTAAAAGGTAATAATTAAAATCAAGAAAAAAAAAAACTAAAGTTTGACATAATCAATAATTTTGCCAGGTACCGCTCCCTGTCTAAGCTAGGTGGGGGGAGGGGTGCACGGTGTAATCTGTTAGTTCTTCTTTAAAACTTTAAGCACGAAAAAGTAGCAAAACAAGCCCTCAGGGACAGCTTTAAGGTGAAAAAAAAAAAATAGGGAAGAGGAGAAAAAAACGGATTCTATGGAAGCCGAAAACGGCCTGCCTTACTTTTTTTTTTTTTTGGATCGTTTTCTCGTGATAACGACATATTATCTCGTTATCACGAGAAAACAACGTTTGTTTTGAATCCAAAGCAGAGGTTTGTCTGTTTTATTTACATTCAATTGCTTGGAAATTACCATTTCCATTGAAAAATTCTGTTTTTGGATGGAAAAGAAGATTTTAACTGGCGATCTAGGTTTTTTTTTTCTTTTCCTTATTTTAAATGTTTAATAATAGAGATCTTTAAACCAATTCACTAAATATTAGTGCAGTGAATAGTGCAACCACCTCCCAATGCAGAGGTCAGGGGTTTCCTGAATAGGGAAAAATATTGTTGTGCTAAAAATTAATTTTGAAGTGATTATTATTTAATTCTTGGGAATTAAAATTAAATAAATACTTATTTTAAGATATTCCAGGCAGCTACAGTGTTTCTTTTTTGCGTGCAGTGATTTTTGTATGTGTGTGTGGAGGGTGGGAGTGCAGAAATCACATTTCGCCTAGGGTGCCATACAGCCCGGGACCGGCCCTGGGCTGTATGTCCAGCTATCTTTATTTCTAGACTAATTACAAAAAAAACTAGAATCACACATTTCAAGGTATAATTGTCAAAATAATAAGTAAATTTGGACTAAGAAACTAGTTTGATTAAAATAAGATGTTTTCAAGATCAAATGACTGAAGATATTTTCTACAGATATAAGATAATTTAGAATATAGACTCAAATACTTGGTGATATTGTGTATTTTTTGGACATTTTTTCTCCTTTTTCTGCATTCTCGTGTATTTGTTGTGCATAAACATCTTAACTTTTGCACCCTGATAACAGAAAAACCTTAGATTGATGAGACAGATTTATAGAAACGTCTATTTTTAGTGCTATTTACCTACAACACCTGTCAAGATATGAAAGAAATGCTAAACAAATGGTTATTATATGACTTTGTAGATTAGAACTTTGTTATTGAACATCTTGTTAATAATCCACATCTATATAGATAATTTTAAACCCACCGGGGTCCGACTGAGGTATTTACAATGCATTTCAGGCGTTTGAATCCATGTAAGGACAAGAGCGGCACACATTTTATTTCTTTTTTGCTATTTATTAACTATTTTTAGCTAAAGAAAAAAGTGCAGGAACACGTTATCTGATGTGATTATAAAATAATTATGATAAAAAAGAGACTATGGTTCAACTGGGAGGAGATAAAATCTTTTTACTGCTTCTCTCCCTTTTGCTTTTTCTTATCTGAATTAATTAGCTCACCTGTTGGTGCCGACAGCTCCAGATCCTCAGAGGAACAGTCAGTCACTCTGAAACAGCCTGGAAGACTTCAGCATCCCAACATATTGATCAGTTCTGCTAAAATAGTTCATGCAGATGCTTTGGATTTCTAACCGTTTCAGTTGACTTTAATGACAAATGAATGAAGGATTCCGGTATCTGGGGTGCACGTTGTGACTGAAGAGGCCTGACAATGCTTAAAAACATTTGGATAACCTATTAGCGGACTGTGTTAGCACAGGAAACACTCCCATTCACCTTCACTCAGGCGAGATAAGAATGTCTGTTACTGTTTGATGCTCAGAGTGAATGATTAGCCCGAGGAGTTAAGAGACTCGGGTTCTGCTCTGTTTCAGGAGGACACAAAATCCTGAGCTGCTCTTAGGAGTTTCAGGAGAAAAATATTCACAAATGATAGAAGGAAGATCAATAAAGTGTTTGGTTATATTTAAATGTTAAAAAAATGGAGAAACTACAAAACAAACAACAAAAAATGATAAAGCTGGAATATATTTTTTTATTTTTGTTAAAAAACATATTTTTAGAACTTTCCAAGTCACTATAATTCAAAACTTAACTTTAAATTAAGAAGTAAATACATAATAGAAATATTCAACACTTTTTTCAAAATGGTGGCTTTTCTGTTGATTTTATCTCCATAGCAACCATTACATTTTTCGGTCACCTGAGGGTGGCGAATAGATCTTTGTAATTTTTAGATCAATTTGCAAAAGTAAATTTTATTTTACGATTTCCCTGTCATAAAGAAGAATATTTAGTGTTTTTGGTGCCTAAAAACTAGGGGTGTGTATTGGCAAGAATCTGGTGATACGATACGTATTGCAATACACATCTCACGATACATGTCTCACAATACGATACATATATAACAAAAAAAACAAAGTCAGCATTTTAAATCGATGCAAGTATCGCCATGAAATATATGGGGTCGAATCAGGATCTGCCTAAAGTGAACGAAAAACAGACGGAAAATTTGAAAAACAAAATTGTAACTGAAGCAAAAGTTATTAAATTGCAAACAAGACATTGTAAATTAAAAAAAGTGAACATTTGAAAAACCAAAGAAAAAAGCAAAACCTAAAATAAAACTTGAAAATTTGAACAATATACAGTAAATTTGAGAAAGAAATACTGAAAACTTAAAATTAAAAAAAAACTAAGAATGTAAAAATTATCAATTAAAAATAATGTATCCATTAGTAACAGCTACTGTTTTGAAAATTGAAAGTGAAAATTCAGAAAAACAAAAAAAAAATTAAATTAAATTAAAAAAAATAAACAAAATAAACACCCTGAAAATTTAGAAAACAGCAGCTGTTATTAATGGATGCATTATTTTTGAATTGATAATTTTATATTCAGTGTTTTTAATTCAAGTTTTCAGTATTTTTTTTTTTTTCAAATTAACAAAATATTTTTTTAAATGTTAGAGTTTTATCTCAAGTTTTCATTTTTCCCCCCAATCTTTTATTTTTTATTTTTTTCAAATTTATAATGTCCTGTTTTTAATAAATAAAAAAATACAATGTTTGTTTTTCAAATTTTAAATCCTTTTTCATTTACTTTAAGCAGATCCTGATTTGACCCCAGAAAAATTGCAATATATCGCCAAATCGATCTTTCCCTCTACACAACCATTAGTAGTTAGGGAGCAGGAAGGGAACTCAGACATAGCTACATGCTAAAAACGATACAGGTCGTTTGTATTTTGGCTAAAAATGGCAAATTCATAGTTTCATAGGGTTTTTAAACCTTTTCATTTAGCTTAAGTTTGGAACTAAAAAAGAAGATGTCAAATCCAAGTTAATTCACATACTTTCAGCACCTTTTAAAACATCTTAAATCGATACAAGTATCGCCAGATGAAATATCGCGATGTATCGCCGAATCAATTTTTCCCTACACCCCTTCAAAAAACGAATTTAATCGCATCTTGGTGAGTCAGCCAGTAGAGGGAGCTCTTCTGGAGACTTCTTTCTTCCCCGCTTAAAGGATGCTTCCCTCCTTCTTTTGTTTTTGTGTTTTTTTATTTTAAAATTGGACGAATCTCCTTCTAGTGAATTAAATCCTGCCTAACCTCGTTTTCTGAAAGAAGCATTTCCCAAATGAATCAGCTCAAAAGAGTCAAACACATGTGAGTATTAATTAAATATGGATGCTGCCCCACAATCCCAAAACTCACTCAAAAACCGTCCTTTTTATTATTTTATAAACACGTTTAGATGTAAAACTGACATTTCGAGGAGAAAACGGGACATAAACGTGATTCGATTCTTGTGTTTTATTTGTGGGTGTTTGGTTGCAGCGGGGAGAAAGGAGCGGATGCCGGGCTCCACCCCCCAGTATAGCCTGACACCTGCTCTCCACTGCTGGGTCACACAGATCTGCTCTGCATTTGGGTCCAAATCAGAGCCCACAAAAAAAAAAAAAACTCAGAATCTCACCTGGACGACTTAATTGAGGGAAGAATCGACCTTCAGGGTTCGTGGATCAGAATGAAAAGATCTGAGCTTTCCTGTGGAGGATGCAGACTCTCAGGATGAAAACATCTTAAAGGAGAATCGACAACATGTCCACAGACAGTAAAGAGCCTGACATTGAACTTTTTGTGAAGGTAAGGATTTTGAGTGTGTGATCAGGAAAGCTGGAGTAATCTAATAGTAAAGGTAGAGTTACGCCGTTGACCCGGGATGGTGATGACAGAGATACTGATGCTGGAAAGCCTCAGATCCCCAGTTTCAGGATGCTGCTCAGCATTAGTGGTCATAATTAGACGATTTAATCACATTAAATTGATTTATGTACTTTTTCAGAGGTAAAAGTCATAATTTTACTATAGCAACCACTTCTACAAATAAAAAACAGTAAAAAAAGTTGTTTTTAAAAAAAATCCTCACAAAAAATATACTTTTTTTTGCTAATTTATTTTTGAAAAATCACATCTCTGCTGCATTTAATCCAGTTCCCATTGAAACTCCAACCCTAAAATTAGTTGTTTTCATCTCGCTGCCATCTGAGATGTGACCTACATGAGCAGAATGGAGTCCGGCACAGAAATTCAAACGATTTTGGTGCATAAATCTAACTGATTTATTGACATTTTCACTTTTTTTGTTAAATTTGTTTTAAATATTTCATAAATCGACATTTTTCACTTAAATTAGCCTTTTTGCAAAGGAACTTCTTCAGTGGTCAGCGCGTCTCGTTGTTCCCCGGCTTTTGTCCTCCATGTTCCAGAAGCTCTCCGCTCATTATCCGCGGTATTTTGTTACCGCCGTGCAACAATGCAGAGTCACGAGCGCCGCAGCATCAAAGGCTGGCTCAGCCGCGTCACGACCGACGGCTCATCTTTCTGGTTTATTCACGCTTTGGCTGCACCTCTTTTCTCATCGTCTGTTTGGTTCTGTTTGATGTGGAGAACCACAAAGTCTGACCGGATAATAACCGAGAGGTCAGTGCACCTGCGGGGCGGTGGGGCCTCACCGTCCTCTCCTTTCTGCCCCAGCGGCCATCGAACCAGCTGATGGAATGAATACGCAGCCGATCAGGTGTCACTGATCTACATGCCGACACACGATATCACAACGGCACCCGGTTCCCTGAATTATGTAAACAGGAAGTTCCTGATGCTTTTGAGTAAACAAAAAGTGATCTATGAAAATGAAAGCAGAAAGACACAATAGAAGAACTAAAACCAGTGATTTTATTAGAAAAAGTGACAATAAACATCAACGTGAAACAAATATAAATGTACTGGATTAAAAGGACCAGATTGTTTTGCTATTCTTCTTCCTTTCTGCATCTTTGAATGAACATTTTTCCCAAAAACTAACCTAGAAACCGTTAAAAAACAACCCCTCCCCCCAGAAAACTTGATGACATCACATTGGGAAAAAACGTTTAAAAAATGAACGCTTACAGAACAAAAAATGTTCTAAAATCATAACACACGAGCAAGGAATGCCAAAAGTAAAATTTGTTATTATGGGATGGCCACAAGACCCATGCCTTGGCGGCCATTTTTTGTCAAATTTGGCAATTTTCACATTTCCACACTATATGGGAAAAGAAAATTTAGATACAAAATATGAAGTCTCGTGTTGACCTTTGACCTAGAAAATAGGCTTGAATAAAAAAAAATCCACCCCATCTTTACTCCTTTAGCATCATTTAGAAGCAATTGATTATGAACAGCGTTAGCATGGCGAGGTCGCAAAAGTGGTGTTTACATGTTGATAGCACATTTTGCACAGAAATATTATGAAAATATTATTATTTTCCAGACTATAAGTCGCACCGGAGTATAAGTCGCAGTAGCCAAAAAATGCATAATGAAGAAGAAAAAAACACATATAAGTCGCACTTTTAAGAGAATAGTCCATCATTTATGAACAAATTCAACCAGCCCGACGTAACGTTGCATTTGACATCAAATGCGATTCATGCGTCCAATTTGAATCTTTTGATGTGCGTCTAATTTAATGCTCAATACTTGCCCAAAAATGTGTTCATAAACTAGACACTCCCATTGGAGAAGCTGTCTGAAGTTTTTAGCCTCATCGCTACACGATGGAGGCTTTGGCTGTTTATCTCGTTTAAAATACACAGAAGATACGGATGATGTTGAGAGGTCAAGTTATTTATTTTAAAGAACTCCACAAAAGCATCTATAATCATCTCTCCATTCTGGGTTCAGGACAGCAGTTTTTATCTTTTTCTTACGGCGATTGTTACCTTCTAGCCTGCAGGAGCTGCATCTAAATGACAGTTTTTAGCTGCTCTTCTGTCTGTTTATAACCCAGTTTGATGGCTTGTTGTCCCGCATTAGCCCAGGAAGAGAAAAATAAAAACAATAATAATAATGTCTTGATGCAAATGAGAAAAACATCATAACATCCATGAGGAGAATGATTAGATTATCAGGAACGTTTGTTTTGAACATAACTTCTTCTTCTGCGTTTCTGTCAGCTGACAGCATTAGATACTGATAACCTACAAAGCATTAGATACTGATAACCTACAGTGCCCTCTAGTGGTTGTTATTGGGAAACAACCACCCAAAGGCAACTGGTTTAAGTGGGGAAAATAACAAATATATGAGCCCATTTATGTCTAACAAAATCACATATAAGTCGCTCCTGAGTATAAGTCGCACCCTTGGAAAATCTATGAAAAAAGCGCGACTTATAGTCCGGAAAATACGGTAGTTGATTTGTTGGCTCAAGCTGAACAAAATGATATGCTATACACCAGGGGTATTCAAGTCCAGGCCTCGAGGGCCGGTGTCCTACATGTTTTCCAACCAACCTTCCATTGAAGCTCCTTATTGGCTAAACATACCTGATCCTGGAAATTAGCAGCCAATAAGGAGCTTCAATGGAAGGTTGGTTGGAAAACATGTAGGACACCGGCCCTCGAGGCCTGGATTTGAATACCCCTGCTATACACTATGACCCCATAAGCAGTGTGGGTGTGGTTAACAAAAAACCTCTGTTGCTAAGGAAATCCGACAGTTTACTTTTGCAGATTCTTCTAAAATTTAAATCGACCTTTTTGTCAACCCCAGGTGACCAAAAAATGCAATGGTTGCTATGGAGTTAAACCAACAAAAAAGCCACCATTTTGAAAAAAGTGGGGTTTTTTTTAGATACATTTGTCACATGTACTGGAAACTCTCATAAATCCTTGTTTACACGATTTGATCTGGAAAGGAGTCGAATTTAATGATGTTTGGCTAAGAAGAATACCACCGTAAAGAATGGCAACGCTAGCTTAATGCTATATTGGTGCTTTGTAATGTCAAGAGCAGCTCCGCCCCAAAACGTCCCATTCTATTTTTACTAAATTGAGTAAAAATATGTTGAATATGTGAAGTATTGGCTGAATTACGGACCTCGTTAGTGGATAAATCGCTAGTTAATTGTCTTAAAATGTAGGAAATATTATAAAATCCTTCAGTTTCTTGGACTTTTGTTGGACGGTTGTGTTGCAAAATGTCATAAATCCACTTTGTGTTTGCAGGCCGGCATTGATGGAGAAACCGTCGGGAACTGCCCCTTCTCTCAGCGTCTCTTCATGATCCTTTGGCTCAAAGGCGTCGTCTTCAACGTCACCACCGTCGACCTCAGGAGGTCGGCGCTTCTACACAGCTCGCCCAAAGGGAAAAAGACATTTTGGTGCCGACCTTTTTTTGTTCTCTGCTTTGCAGAAAGCCTGAAGATCTGCACAACCTGGCCCCGGGGACACACCCTCCGTTCCTCACCTTTGATGGAGAAGTCCGGACAGATACCAACAAGATCGAGGAGTTTCTAGAGGCGACGCTCTGCCCTCCTAAGTAATTTTGCAAAAACTCAAATATCTGAATATTTGAACAACCTTTCAGTAGGAATGTGAAAGGGTTTTTGTTTCTGCTCCTTGTTCAGATTCCCTAAATCTCTTTTACAGCCTGTAAAGTTCTTTACATTAAAGTTGGGAACTGGCTGTGAGGCTCTAACACCGTTCAGACGTGAGCTTAGCTCCAGTCCAGGTGTTAATGCCGTCCAGATGTTTTGGCCTGATGGCACCTCCCGCCTTTGTGTGCTCAGGTATCCCAAACTGGCTGCCAGGCACCGAGAGTCCAACATAGCTGGAAATGACATCTTTGCCAAATTCTCAGCCTACATCAAGAACACTAAACCTGAGGCCAACGAAGGCAAGTTTCTCACATTTTCTCTCAGGAGTTTTACGTTTCTCCACTAGGTTGCAGCAAAGTCAAACGTTTAGGAGCCGGTTGGCTTGCAGTGATAGAAGAGTGTCCCTCATGGATGCTTCTTCTGCCGTCTGTCTCCAGCTCTGGAGAAAGGCTTGACCAAAGCCCTGAAGAAGCTGGACGACTACCTTAGCAGCCCCCTGCCGGACGAGGCCGACGCTAACAGCTCCGAGGAGGGCTCCAGCAGAAGCTTCCTGGACGGGAACGAGCTCACGCTTGCAGACTGCAACCTCCTGCCCAAACTGCATATCGTCAAGGTGACGGAAAAGACAAAATGATGCGATGTTTTTGTAATAAAACATTTAATTTTATTTTGAAAACATAACCAGTTACATTACTTACACCACAAGATCTGCATAAGATTTCCTGCACAGGTTAATTGAACTTTGACCTCAGGTAGAAACCGCCATCTTATATTTAGAAAAAAAAATCAACTTCATTACCTTTTACTAGTTTATTTTCCTCCTAGAGATTTCAATTTATCACCTCCTAAGTTCATTCTGAAGCTACTGTTGGTTTTAAAGTTTGTAAAGAGTCTGGCGATACCATACGTATCACGATACATGTGTCCCGATACACATCACAATTTATCACCAGACAGTACCAGAGACGACATTTCACTTAAGGAAAAAAAATTATGGCTTAAAATAAACTTTATCTGAATATTTATCCACCTTTAATATAGATAAAATTGTAAAATACATTTTTTGTTATGATCCGATCGTTAATCACTGGATCTGTATCTCCTATACAAGTTGCTTATAACCAAGCAAATCATGGTGTTTTTTTCAGTAATTTAGAAAACATAATAAAGAATAGTTTTTAAATTTAGTTGTAATTATTGTTTGTAAGTTTTGCATGGCAAGAGTCTAGTGATACGTTACATATCACAATATACACGTCACACAATACGTATCATGATACCACAAGACTGTACCAGAGACAATATTTCACTTAAAAAAAAACACATTTTTAAAAAAAATCAGAACATAAATTACTAGAACTGGATCTTATATACAAGTTGCTTTTAACCCAGTGATCAATTCTTGAAGTCATTTATAAAATATTATAAATTATATAAATAAAAAAGTGTACATTTTGAATAGTGTTGGTGTGGTGTAAGGTTGTGCATTGGCAGGAGTCTAGCGATACGATACATATCGCGATACAATATGTATCACAATATATTGCAAAACAGTACCAGAGTTTATATTTCATTTTTTTTAAATTATAACTTATTAAACTCAAAAACAGAATTTAATATAAACTAAAATTGACAGAACTACTGAGCTAATTTAACATTTTTTATTTAATTTGCGATACCATACGTATCATGATACTTGTGTCCCGATATGTATCACGATACATCACAAGACAGTACCAGCAGCAATATTTCTTTTTTTTATATGAAAAAAATGACTTAACAGAAATTTTCTCGGAATATTTAAGCACTTTTTACATAAATACAATCGTAAAATATTTAAATGACCAGAACAGTAATCACTGGATCTGTATCTAATATACAAGTTGCTTTTAACCAAGCAGATTTATGGGGCTTTTCTTTAAGTAATTAACAAAATATAATAAAATTATAAATAGTAGTTTGTATATTTAGTTGTAATAATAGTTTGTAAATTTCGGACGGCACTTGACGTGGTGTAGATGTGTTTATTGGTAAGAATCTGGTGATACCGTATGTATCACGGTATATCACCAGACAGTACCAGAGCTAATAATTGACTTTTTAATAAAAAGTTATGACTTAATAAACATTTTATCTGAATATTTATGGACCTTTAACACAAATACAATTGTAGAAAGATGAAAACTTTAGAACTTTTGTTAGTTGATTCAATGTTTAACGTTTTTTGTGTCAGAAAACTCAAGAATTGTTATTTTAATAAAAAAAATTCTACTCACTAAAAACATGTTTTCCTTAACTAAGCTTATTTTGGAATTAAAATCTTTCTTGTTAAGATAATTATTCTTGCAAAAATACGTTTTTTTTTTGTTTTTTGCTGAAGATTCAGTTCTTGCAGTGCACTAATAAAAATGAAAGATTGGATCAATTAGCAAAAATTGTGTCATTTGTTACATTTAAAAATATTAGCTTATATAAAATGAAAAATGTTAGTTTATAGTTAACTAAAAATATGTAATTTAATTTTTGTCCCTCTTTAAGTGCCAATTTTTATTTTATTTTTTTTACATTTTTGACTTATTTTCAGTATGCTAACAGATGTTCTTCTGTTCTAGGTCGTTGCTAAGAAGTACCGTAACTACGACATCCCGGCGGACATGAAGGGGGTGTGGCGTTACCTGAACGAAGCCTACGCCCGCGACGAGTTCACCAACACCTGTGCTGAAACCGCCGAGATCGAGACCGCCTACAAAGACGTGGCGAGGAGACTGGCCAAGTAGCTCTGAAACGAACGGTCCTGGCCCCGTCGGTCGCTGAGCAAGAGATCAATCAAACCCAGCATCAAACGCCGCCATAAAAGTCTCGGCTTCTCACTCAAAAGTGATTGTCTGTATTTATTTCTCGTAACACAAAGGTCTCTTTCAGACAAACTCCGACACACGGCCAAATATTTTACTAGCTGCTGATGTCAAGGTCGTTCTCTTTATTTATTCCCGAATCCACAGAAGTCTAGTCTGACTCCAGTGTTTATTATCAATCTCTGGCTCCCGGGGAGACACCTTGTTTCATCTGTGATTGATGATTAATGCTAAATATGTGTTGAATATGACCCTTCTCAACCTGCAGTTTCATTTCGATCATCAATCATTACCTAAAGTATTGCTCTCCTGGTTTTTTCCCCGAGCTTATGCGTGTCTTGAGATTCACTCCGGCCTTAAATAGAGACTTTCTCTCACTCTTTCAGCAAGAACAAACTCCGGCCAGAAGTGAAGGCTTTAACAGAACAAAGTTTGTGTTGGACGCGCTCGCATGTATTCAAACGTGATATAGAACCCTTCAGAACACTAAAAAACCCCTTCCACCGGAGGATAGAAACCCACGCCAACGTCACTGATGGACTCGTTCTGACAAATGCAAAAAGCTTATTAGCGCTCACTCCAAGTATTGATTTTGTCTTAAGTTACCGCATGATATTACAAATGGAGACACTATTTATTTAGCAGTCCCAATCAGGCCTGATTGGGCCGCGCCATTAGAGCGGCGATGAAAAGGGGTCCGGGGTGGTCGGGAGCCCCGCCCTCCAGGTGACCGATGGAAAGCTCGTTCTTCCGCTGTGATGAGTCTATTTAAAAACCCTGAGGTTTCTTTGAACGGAAACTCGTCTCCGGGCTTATCGTCTTTGGCCGCCGCCGCAGCGAGACTTCCGTGAAGGGCCGTAATGCTCTGGTGCGGTTTGGACAAACACACGATACGAAACTGGAGCATGATGACTGAGAGGCAAACGTCTGCAAATAAAATAATATTTTCACAGATCGGCTCCTGCCTTTTCTTTCCCAGCGACACGATCGCTCGGCGCAGATACCGTCAAGAGTTAAGTGTGCCTGACTGAGCTGATCAAATCCAGGGGTGCAGGTTTGTTTCTCCATCCACAGCAGAGAGAGTGATGACCGCTGACAGGCTTAAATAGAGGCTTCCATGCCAAGGATCAAACGCCATCCCTCTTCTCCACTCTCTCATTAAGACGGAAAACCCGAGCGCCGCCATCCGATCTGTCTCCATATTTCCTCAAAGGAGTCTAACTTGAAAGATCTGCGCCTGTCGGATTTACAATGGTGGGCGAGCGGTGTTTACCGAGACGCGGCCCTGCCAGAAACAACAGTCAAAGAAAATAAATGGAGCCTGCCTAGTGTTTCCACAGGAGTAAGGAAATATGGAGTGAGACTTGTGCCTTGCTGTTTGGTAATTAGTACCTAAACATCCCCGTCCTTGAGTCCCATCGCTCACATCCAACATTTCTGCAAGCTGGATAATATACAGTGGAGCATTAACGTCAAACACGTCTGGTCGTGGGGTCTGGCACGCCACATTAATATGTTATTACACTCCCAGTGGATCTGCCAGTGGCTGGCCTTGGCTGAGCCACCGAACGGGCTGACAGGGACTCACACACATGCAGCCCGGCTTTAGGAAACCCTTTCAGCTCAGGCATAAATTGTGTGAATTAAGTCTTGCTTTGAGACCTCGGCTGATTAAAACAAACTGCTCGGCTTGACGTTTGAGGACCCACCAGAAACAAGCCTGTGATCCAATTAAGGACCAGACCTGGAGTTTTTAGAAATGCTGCCATAAAGGCCTCAATGCTCCATGAAAGTCAAATGTAGCTGCAGCTTACCTTAGATGTTGCACCTGGGAAGCACTTTCATTAGATGTTTTATAAAACAGAACATGAGTTTTTACTTTATGTGCATTTCCAAAACGTTTTTAGACTTTTAACAACACATTAAAAATGCCCCAAAATGTATTTTTGAACGGTGGACAAACCATTTTTTGACAGTCAAAATTATGACTGTAATGTAACGTAAAAAACGACACTCCAAGTACAAAAATGACTAGAAACTTTCTATTTAATAGCAAATAAGCTAACTTTGAGCCAAAAAGATTTAAATCACTTTTTTTAATGCATTTACTATATTTTCCGGAGAATAAGTCTCGTTTTTTTTCATAGTTTAGCCAGGAGTGCGACTTATACTCAGAAGCAACTTATTTGCGCTTTTTTTTTTTTTTTTAAAGATATAAATAGGCTTATATATTTGTTATTTTCCCAGTGAACACGGGTTGTCCTTTAGCAGTTGTTTCCTCTAACAACCACTAGAGGGAGCTGCATCTGAGTATAAGTATGTGCAACTGACAGTGGAAGAAGAAGAAGAAGAAGTGTCATCAAAAACAAACATGGAAGAGAATCTGATTGTTTTCCTCTTAATCTTTGATAGTTTTCTTATACATATCAAAAGTTTAGTATTCTCGTATTTACTTATTTATTTTTAGCTACGCTGGACTTGGCGGATTTGCTCAGAAACGTCAGACTTTTCTCCCAAAAGTGCGACTTATATCTGGCTTTCTTCTTCTTGATTAGACATTTTTTGTCTTTGTGACTTATACTGTATGTTTGGTGAGGGTGGAGGGAAAACTGATTTGGTGATATATCGCGATAATTTTAGTTGTTGATACTTTATTTATGAGCCTCCTTTGTTTTTGTTTGGCCACTAGTTGGCAGCAGAGCACACAGAACCTCTTCAAGGGAATGTTGATGGTTTAAAAATGTGGAAAAAAAAAAAAAATGATCCCAGGATTTCCTGATTACAAGGTCTTTCTCTTTTGCCGCTCCGCCATCTAGTGGATGGTAAAAGTATTGCAAGTTCAAAATCCCTTTTAACAGACTGTCTCCATACTGCAAACACTAAGCAGCTCTACAGGGCAACAAAAAAAAAACAAGATCTACTTGAACCAGCATGTGTTAAATGTTCAGTCATTAAATAAAAATAAATAAGTTATTTTTCTAAGACACACACATAAAAAAAAGAAATACTGTTCTGGTACAGACTTGGGATGTATCACGATATGTATCATATCGCGATACACGCATCGGGATATTGCCAGGCTCTTGCCAATACAAACCCCTAATCGATGGTATCTATTACCCAGGAGAACAAAGAGCCACACAGAAGTCGATTATGACAAATCTAAAACACGATCTAAAAGAATCAGGGAGGAGCAACTCCTGGCCTCGAGGTCCAGTGTGTCTGCAGGATTTGTAGATATCCAACTCATGACCTGGTTTAGTTATGTCCAGCCAATCACGACGTGCCAGGGAAACAAGCAGGAATGTGACACCTGGAAGCCTGGATCAGCAGCAACTGTGAAAAGATCACAGAGGTTCTTAAAATTGAGAGCAAAATATTTATTCTCCAGAAAAGATAACTAGCTAACTAACAACGATCCCTTCAGACCAAAGGGCTTAAAGGGTAACCAAACAGGCCGAAATGTCAAATCCAGTCAGAGGGGCGGGGCTGGGGAACAAGACTGTTATCATTACTGGAGCTTAAATGGTTTGACCAATCCAACTGTAATACCTCAATTCAACCTGTAGGGGGCAGCGCACAGATGGTTTTGACTACTCTATCAAGAATTTAACTAGTTGGTTGTTTTTTTTTTACGTTTTTTAGGCTGTTTTGGAGTTTAGCTAATATTTCAGCTACATGCTAGCTGTTTTGGCTACTTTAGGCTTTTTTTTAAACTTTTTTTTCTGGTTTGAAGTTAGGCTAATATTTGCATGCTAACTGGGGTAATTTCAGCTTTTTTCATTTCTTTAGGCTATTTTGAACTTTAGCTTTTTTTCAGCTACATGCTAGCTGTTTAGACTAACTTAGGCTTTTTTTTTAAGTTTTTTTTGTTTTTGTCCATTTTGGAGTTTAGCTAGTATTGCAGCTACATGCTAGCTGTTTTGGCTGACCTAAGTTTTTTTTTTTTTTAGGCTAGTTTAGCGTTTAGCTCATATTTTGTTTTGGCTAATCCAGGCTTTTCTTTTTAAGTTTTTTAGTCTGTTTTGGAGTCTAGCTAATATTTCAGGTACATGCTAGCTCTTTGACTAATTTAGGCTTTCTTTTTTTTGCTTTTTAGGCTGTTTTAAAGTCAGACTAATATTTGCACGCTAGGTGTTTTGGTTAATTTAGGATTTTTTCCGATTTTAAGGATATTTTAAAATTTAGCTATTTATTTCAGCTACATGGCAGCTGTTTTGGCTAACCTAAGTTTTTTTTTTTGTTTTCGGGGGGGGGGGTAATTTGGCATTCAGCTAAGATTTTAGCCGGCTATCAGCTTCAGCGTTTTCAGCTATCGACTTTAGCATCTTCAGCGGCCAAATTCAGTTTACAGCATTCACACTAACATTATCACAGGTAATGCTACATATCTAGTTCATAATTATGGTAAAAAATTACGATTTTAAAGTTTTAAAAAGGCAGTTTTAGAGTGTTCAATACATGTTTATCCTGTTTGGCCCGTAACGTAAGGTGTGTTTTGGATTTTGGCCAAACTCAACTTCAAAATGGCCTAAAACACTGAAGAAAGCCTAAATTAGCCAAAGCAGCTATGATTTTGCTGAAATATTAGCTAAACTCCCAAATAGCCTAAAAAAAATCTCTGCAAACAGCAAAATAGTCCAAAAAGCTACCAGAATGCCAATTTTGAAAACTTTAAAATTGTAACTTTTTAACATAATTATGAATAGTAAATAGGAAGGAATATTATTCCAGAATAAATCAACGTAAACCTTAAATAACTTTCAATATTTTACTCTCCATAAAAATATGTTTTGTTAGAAATGAGTACTAATAAGATCAAATGATCTGGAGGGCCGGATCCGGCCCCCGGGCCTTGACTTTGACACGGGTTTTAGATCAAAAAACGACACAGATGGAAAACAAACATGGTGGAAAAATGTAAAGATTTGACCTTTTAGTGAAAACAAAATCCTGCTTTCTGTCATCCTCACCGAGTCTTCACGGTAACGAGTGACATCCGTCATCCTCTAAAGGGTGACGTCTGAGCCCCATCAGGAAGCGACCAATCCCAGCACACCAGATCGGGTTTAAGAACCGGGCCTGCCAAACACGAGTCCACATGTCCTCCGGTCGAAGACAAACAGCATCTCTGAGAGTATCGGGTTCTCCCCGACGTTCCTCCGCCCGCCTGTCCTCCGAGCTCGCAGCGGCTTGCGGTGAAGCTCGATGGGGATTATTGATCCGCCTGGCGTGCGCCTGCGGTTTCGCTGAAAGACTGATGACCTCAACAGAAGAAATTCTTGGCGGCGCGTCTCAGATCTTGGATCCGCCTCCCTGACCTGGATGGGTTGACTATTTTAGTCCCGAGGTGTATTAAACGAAATAATCTCTTGAAAATGAGACCCTCTGGAAAGGAGAGCGTAACCATGGCAGCAGAGTTTGCTTGGATTTGATGGTTGAGCTTCGGTTCCAGTCGTGAACCACATGAAGTGATCTCGGCTCACTGGAGAAGGATGTGGACGTCGTGCTAATTATGTGAGATGTTCGGCACCACCAACTAAAAGTGTGCCATCGCTTCCAACATAAGTTGTGCTTTCAGTGTATGTAACCACAGTGTGGTGACCGGGCTCACCATGCGACCGCACTCACTCCACATGTCTGACATGTCTGGATGCAGCTCCGCACCGTCAGCCGGGCCGGAGGGAAGGAGGAGGGAGCTCACTTTATCACTGCGAGCTGTAAATCATGACTTCGCCTGCAGGAAACACGTAGCATTTGATTTTTCCAGCCGTAAACCGCAAAAACCTGCCTCTGACACGGCCGGGATCCCCGGAGACGGAGAGGATGAGGGCTTAAAGTGGAAGCAGACACGATGGCGGACGTCCTTCATCCCCCATCGCTCTCTCTGTCGACCACATGGACGCGGTTACGCAGGATTTTCAGAGAGAATCTAAAAACATTGCTAAGGTTATTAAATACAATACATTTACATATCCAGCTCAGTTACTCACCATTTAATTATATTCATTTTTAGGCCAAGATGTTCAATTTTCAGGAGAATCTGACTAACTTTGTGTAAGTGATGGAGAAGAATTCCTCTTAAAAGTGTTTGGGATTTATGAAATGATATGCAGTCGGGTTTTTGTAGAGAGAAAATAGTAACATTACTATTTGTGCGTGCGTCATTGTGGATTTGTGAGTAACCTTTAGATTTGTGTGTAACTTTAGATTTGTGAGTAACCTTTAGATTTGTGTGTAACTTTAGATTTGTGAGTAACCTTTAGATTTGTGTGTAACTTTGGATTTGTGTGTAACCTTTGGATTTGTGTGTAACCTTTAGATTTGTGTGTAACCTTTAGATTTGTGTGTAACCTTTGGATTTGTGTGTAACCTTTAGATTTGTGTGTAACCTTTGGATTTGTGTGTAACCTTTAGATTTGTGTGTAACCTTTAGATTTGTGTGTAACCTTTAGATTTGTGTGTAACCTTTAGATTTGTGTGTAACCTTTGGATTTGTGTGTAACTTTAGATTTGTGTGTAACTTTGGATTTGTGTGTAACTTTAGATTTGTGTGTAACTTTGGATTTGTGTGTAACCTTTGGATTTGTGTGTAACCTTTGGATTTGTGTGTAACCTTTAGATTTGTGTGTGTGTGATTCTTGGTTAGTGCGCATAACATTAGATTTGTGTGTAACTTTGGATTTCTGTGTGCAGAATTCATGATTGGTGCGCGTAGGGTGGATTTGTGTGTGTGTAATTCTTGATTTGTGTGACTCTAGATTTGTCTGTAACTCTAGATTTGTCTGTAACTTTAGATTTGTGTGTAACCTTGGATTTCTGCGTGCGCAAGTCTTGATTTGTGCGCATAACATTGGATTTGTTCTTGTTTAATTCTTTTTTTTGTGTGTAACTTTGGATTTGTAAGATACAAACTTCCACTACAGTGTGTAACTTTAGATTTGTGCAAAACTTTGGATTTGTGTTTGAATTTGGATTTGTGTGTCCTTAATTCTTGATTAGTGCGCATAACATTAGATGTTTGCGTAACTTTCAACTTGTGTGTGTCTAATTCTTGATTTGTTCACATCACATAGGATTTGTGTGTAACTTTGGATTTGTGGATAACTTTGGATTTGTGGATAACTTTGGATTTGTCGATGACTAATTTACAATTTTTTGTATACTGTTCTTAATGTATGTATTTGTGACATTTTGATTTTTTTAGTAGTTTTATTGATTATGGTATTTTTTTTTGTATACTGTTCTTAACCTGTGTATTTTCTGACATTGCTCTGTTTTAATGTAGTTCTACTGATTGGACTATGTGTCCGGAATAAATTCTATCTATCTATCTATCTATCTATCTATCTAATTTAAGAGTCGATTAGTCGTTACTTTATATTAAATCCAGTCAGAGTGTAGTAAAGTTGAAAGTTATAATAGCATTATGCTAGCCTTTAGAGTATTTTGGCATTTAATTATGTTTTTTAGACTATTTTGGAGTTTGGCTAATATTTCAGCTGCATGCTAACTGCTTTAGCTAATTTTTTGCCTTTTTTAGGCTGTTTTGGAGGAAGGCTAATATTTACACGCTAGACGTTTTGGCTATTTTAGCCTTTTTTCAATTTTTTACAGTATTTTGAAGTTTAACTATTTTTTAAGCTACATGCCAGCTGTTTTGGCTAACCTACGCTATTTTCAGTTTTTTAGGCTAATTTGGCATATAACTAATATTTTAGCTAACTATCAATTTCAGCATCTTCAGCGGACAACATTTACACTAGCATTATGGCAGGTAATTCTATATATCTAACTTTTAGTTAGTTTAAAGCTAATGAAGGTTAAGATGTGTGCTTTACATCCAGTTTGCGCACGACCCGATTAGTTGACTAATAGGAAAAAATAATGGTGATTATTTGTAGACTTTCAGGATCCTTTAGAGTAAGGGTGGGCAAACTTTTTGGGACAAGGGCCAAAAGGGGTTCTAAAATTTAACAGGAGGGTCGGACCCAGAGCAGATCTGTGGAGTGTTTTTACCTCCTTATAACATTGAATATGTTAGCATCAACCGCAGAAAAAAATGCTAACGTAAAACACTGTTAGCATCAATCGCAGACAAAACAGTTAACGTAAAACAGTGTTAGCATCAATCGCCGACAAAACGGCTAACGTAAAACATTGTTAGCATCATTCGCAGACAAAACGGCTAACCTAAAACACTATTAGCATCAATCGCAGACAAAACGGCTAACCTAAAACACTATTAGCATCAATCACAGACGAAGCGGCTAAAAGAAAACAGTGTTAGCATCAATCACAGACAAAACGGCTAACGTAAAACAGTGTTAGCATCAATCGCAGACAAAACAGTTAACGTAAAACAGTGTTAGCATCAATCGCCGACAAAACGGCTAACGTAAAACATTGTTAGCATCATTCGCAGACAAAACGGCTAACCTAAAACACTATTAGCATCAATCGCAGACAAAACGGCTAACCTAAAACACTATTAGCATCAATCACAGACAAAGCGGCTAAAAGAAAACAGTATTAGCATCAATCACCGACAACACGGCTAACATAAATGAAGAGACTTTGCAAGTTGAAAAACTTAGTAAAGACCATCTGAAGCAGTGACGTGCGATGAGGTTCACACTGGTGAGGCACTGACGTCATCAGTCAGATTTACAAACTTTAGAATGGGCTGCCCCCCCCCCGCTCAGAAATATTAAATTAATATTTATATAAATAAATAACTTGAAAGCTCTGACACTATCTGGCAACACTGCCTACAGAGAAGTTTATTCACCGTTTGACTGACAGCAGATAAAGTGTTTAAATTTCAATTCAACATTTTACAAACTGTAGCATAAAAAAATCACAAAAATTGTTTTTATTGACTTACTTTGACTTATGAATGAAGTCTGTGCGCTGCAGAAACAGATGAATGTTCGGTCTATAGAAGTCTTGCTTTTCTTTCTTCAGAGTTAAAAGTCTCTCTGTCTCAGTAGAAATCACTACCAATGACGTGCCTGAACTAATTCTTGAGTTTAGAGGTTTAAAAACCAAATCCTCCATTTAGAAATTTATGCTAAACAACATTAAAGAGTAACTGGACGGCTGCACTTGTTTTACTACCGCTAAATCTACTATTTTTTAGCCGCGGTGTCACATACACTCTCTGGGCTCACCGGCGCCCTCTGCTGGTGGCATGTATATTGTGTTGAGGCAGGCGGACTGTCTGCCACACCTAGCGTGTTTTTGAAGCCATTTTTAGCGAATAAAAAGACTACATGATTCTCAAACTGGAACAAATGTAATCAGAAAGATAGCAAGAGATAAACAAATCAGGTCAATTTAAAATAAAGCGCATTTTATGATGATAGAAAGACCGAAACAACACAGGCATGCTGCAGTTACAGTGTACTTGGACAGGAAACTCTTTTTTTTTTCTTTTACCAAGAAACGTTGAAAACCCGAACAAAAATGGTAATCATAGAAAATAACATGTCTAAAAAGTAACTTTTTATTTTTAAAAAGTATATTCATCTTATTGAATCTATGCATTTTTTAGCTATATTTTATAGCTAAAATATAGCTAAAATATAGCTCCCTTGACTGCACATCTGAGAGCTTCAGTTTCCATCACCCGATCAGAAACGGTTCAATCACTGATCTATAGAAATGATCCTAGAAGATCTGGTAGAGAACTAAGTCCTATCTTCACATTTCCGAAATTCCAGCTATTTTTCCTTTTTTTTCTTCATGATTATGAATCGATAATGAACTTCAAACACATCAATTCCACCTGTAAAGTTCTGCTCAAAGATCAGCTTTAATTTATGTCAAAGATTAATGACAAAAAAATTGAAATTTTCTAGGAACTTTTGAGTTCAATCTGACTGTTGCTGGAACATAAATCCTTTCTTCTTTTTTGATCGTTTTTAACACGTTTCCAACACGCAGATGAACGTTCTTCTTCCAGAATTCGTCCTGTTTTCCTTGGGATCACCTTTAATTTCCAGTTGTTTTGTTAATTAATGGAAAAGACATATTAATGAATCAGAATCATATTATTTTTGATGCATACGATGCCTTTTGTTAAATCTATAAACTGTATTATCTTGAAAACACTTCAGGTCTAAAAGCACATTTGATCTGACTTTTCGTGACTCAAAACTGATTTTTTTAAGCTTTAATATTCCAAATATCAATACAAGTTTGACTTTTCTTTACTTTTATATTTGCATTTATGTAATTTTTGTCAAAAATATAAATATTTTGTATATAATAAATAGTTAATTGTAAAAATCAGATGGAATTAGGCTTCTGTGAAATTAAATTGATCAAATATTAATATTTGCAGCTTTAAAAAAAAGACAAAAAAATTTAATTTTTTTGTCACATTTAGTAAAAACTAAAAAAGATAGTAAATTTTTCGTCTTGCCTCAGGGATATTTGTACAGCAGACTCTTTAAATGTATTATTCTTTTCAATGAATTGTTTGTTCTTAAGAATGTCACTTTATAAGCATTTCATTATACACTTTTAATCTAATTTTATCGGATTCTTTATATGTTTTTATCCTCTGTCATTGCTCTGCAATTTGGGTCTGTATGGGAAATTTAAGTGCTTTATAAATGCAGTTTATTTTTATTATTATCTGTTTTGGACAAAAGCATCTTTTAAATGTCTAAAATCAACTTTAAAGAAGCTTTTTGTTTGTGTTTGGTGCTGTCCGTGGTGCTGACACTTTCATTTTTGCAGTAATTTCTTTCTATTTTCAGGTATGTCAGCCATAATACATAATCTGTTCTGGCAGAAATCATCACATTCAGACTTTTTGCTTTCATAAGTGCTCTTTCATAAAGTCGTCGTCTACTCTTTATGGTTCCAAACACAGACACGCTTTAGTTCACAAATAAGTTCTGGTGCCTTTCAACCAAAAGCGTCTGGGAGGTTCTGGCTGCGTCCAAACCCGCCGGGCGTTTGGTTCTTTTTTATGACAGGTCAGAAGACAAGTTGTCATTGAACCCCCCCGCCCCCCAGCCTGACTGTGTGAGGCTGAGCAGCTCCTCACCGGCTCATGTGCAGACTCCAGTCTGGCCAGAACTCGGGGTGTTACTTCAGTCCAACCAACATAATAAGAGCTCGTTGGGCCGCATCCTGCTCCTGCTGAAAACCAGATGGGTGGCCCCCTCTGAGCTGGTTCTGAGGTCTCAAACACGCCACCAGAGAGCGCCAAAGTACACGTCAGTTTGGAAGTGTCACCAAAACCTCTCCAGGGGGGTGGAGGGAGCTCGGTGGCCTGAACAGACACATAATGACTTGTTGTTGTTGTTGGGACTGAGGAGCGCAGATATTATCCGGTACCAGACGGAGGCGGATGCTGACTCAGCAGTTGGAGCCAAAACTAAAGTTTACCCAACAACTAAATTAGAAATCAAGATGTGCAGATTTCCAGAAAAAAAAATAAAATAAAACACACAACTGAGCTGAGAGGAGACACTCGGTGAACTTTACTGGGCCTCGGAGGATCACTTTTCACCTGGAGCGTCCCCCTTGGAGAGGTCACGTAAACAGTTTGTGTTGCTGTGTGTGTGTGTTTGTGTGTGCACAATCCTTCAAACCTAGTGCTTTTGTCTCCTCATAAATTCTTGTTTGTTCTTCTAAAATGATTGCATAATACCAGAGCGAGAGCAGAATCTGCATCTCTGCGGCAGAACTGCTCAGCAGCTCCAGCGTTTACGCGGCAAACCGTTCCACGATCACGTTCAGACCTTCTTTATAGACGTTCAAGACTTTTTAACCAAGATTTATCTGTTCTTTTGTAAACACATTTCAGTGTTTTTATCCTAATAAGATGTTCTTTGTCTCAGTAAGAGATAAACTATGAAACCGTGATCATGATATGAAAAAAGAATAAATAAAATTTGATGCTGCTTGTGAACACAAGACACTAATTTGTGCACAAAAGATGATCATTTGTGCACAAAAGATGATCATTTGTGCGCACAAGACAGTAATTTGTGCAGTCAAGATGCTAATAAGATGGTAATTTTTGCACACAAGACACTACTTTGTGGACACAAGATACTAATTTGTGCACACAAGATACTAATTTGCGCACACAAGATGGTAATTTGTGCACACAAGATACTAATTTGTGCACACAAGATACTAATTTGTGCACACAAGATACTAATTTGTGCACACAAGATACTAATTTGCGCACACAAGATGGTAATCTCTGCACACAAGATAGTGATTTCTGCACACAAGATACTAATTTGCGCACACAAGATACTAATTTGTGCACACAAGATACTAATTTGTGCACACAAGATACTAATTTGCGCACACAAGATGGTAATCTCTGCACACAAGATAGTGATTTCTGCACACAAGATACTAATTTGCGCACATAAGATACTAATTTGTGCACACAAGATGGTATTTTGTGCACACAAGATAGTAATTTGTGCACACAAGATACTAATTTGCGCACACAAGATGGTAATTTTTGCACACAAGACACTACTTTGTGCACACAAGATACTAATTTGCGCACACAAGATAGTAATCTCTGCACACAAGATAGTGATTTCTGCACACAAGATACTAATTTGCGCACATAAGATACTAATTTGTGCACATAAGATGGTATTTTGAGCACACAAGATAGTAATTTCTGCACACAAGATAGTAATTTGGGCACACAAGATACTAATTTGTGCACATAAGACACTACTTTGTGCACACAAGACACTAATTTGTGCACACAGGATCCTAATTTGTCCACACAAAGTGCTAAAGTGTGTGCAAAAAAAAACATTAATTTGTGTTACTAAAATAAAAACTTGTCCACGCAAGTTAGTATTGTTTTTTTTTTTGGTGCAAAATGCTAACTTGTGCGCATAATTTATTTGTGTGCACAAGACACAAAACGTGTGCACAAAAGATAAAAATTTGTGAGCAAAAAATTCTAATCTGAGGGAACATTTTTTCTTTAATGTCATATCTTGAACCACAAAGGTTTTTTAAAACGGGAATTTTTTCAACAAATGAGTTGAAATGATTAAAAAGGTCTTTTCAGACTCAAAAATAGTATATTTTTAAATTTAGATGGACAAACTTATGTAGGAAGATGTTTTTTTTCTTTCGTTTAGTTCAGATTTTGTCCTAAAATGAGTCATTTCCACTTATTACGCCAGTTTTTTGCCACTGAAATAAACAAAAATTAGGTTCATAGTGACAAAATAAATACAATTTGCTTAGAATTAGCAAAAAAAAAACCCTCATTATTGGGCTTTAAAACCTTCAATTTGAATCTAATAGTTAACTTTTTAAGTTTTCCCTATTTGAATGTTTCTGAGATTCTAGATGTTGATGTCTTTATGACGTCTGTGAATCCATGTGTGCTGATGTTCCTCCCGTGCATGCAGGACATTATGCTGATTCCTGCAGGTGTGGGTCCCGCTCCTCCGGAGTTCATTATTCTAATTGCGAGACGTGGCTGAGAATGCAGAGAATGCAAAAACATAAAACCATCAGGAGCTTTTTTTTTTTTTTTCTTACAATCCATATTCAGGGAAATCCTGAGAACGTTCCCAATCTGAACCTTAACCAAACATGTGGAGATGGCGCAGATCTGCACTTCAGAATGTGTACACACTCAGATTGGCTCTATTATGTCTTGGAATAATGTAAAACAGCTTTCCCCGCTTCGCTCCGTTTCTGGTCCTGTTTCCATCTTTCTGGCTTCAAAGTCGGACTTTGAAATGCAGCCATAGCAGCGGTGGTGGTGGTGGTGGGAGTCTGGCTGACTTTGCTCTGGACTGGGGGGCTGAGGGGGGGCATTATCCCATTCTATCCAAAAATAATGTCTGTGGAGATACAATACTATTAAATGTGCTTCCAGTGTGAAATATTCTTGAAAATAAAACGTGCAAAAACGTCTGCAGCTAAACTCAATCTTATCCTTAAATTGCAACATATAAATTCTAAAAAAGTATTTTTATATTTTACTACATGTGCTCCATAGAGGACATTAAAACTTGAATATCTCCCAACATCTGCATCGACTGAATGAACTCCTATTGGGATCTACGGAGGACATTTGGGGCTTTTTAATGCGAAATGTAAAGAGGCGGAGCTATGGGAATAATAGTTTTTGGTGGAAATTTTGCACTGGAAATAAATTATTTTTCAATTTTTTTAGAATTTGTATTGGCTGGTTTTGTGTTTTTATATTTATAATGATATTTTACAGTTTTTGAAAAAAAAATACAAAAAATTAAGCGAAAACATTGAAAATATGTTTGTTCTATTCTATATTTATGGCACATAATTAACTGAGAAATTGTAAATTTCCTGTCTGCGAGATCGATAAAGTTTCATTTTATTCTAAAAAAATTAGTGAGGAAAATGTTTGCACTGTAAAAACTGAATCATGAGAAAAATAAGAAAATATATTTTCAGATTTTATTCCCAGTTTAGGAAAACATGCTTTATGGACTAGACTTTTTTGCCCCTAAAATAAAAATTGTTGGCAATACAAATTGGCTTTTTTTGTGGATAATTTGCTGAAAATTTATTTTTTTTTCATAGTTTTTGACTTACTTTTAGGGAGCCTGCTCTTTCAGTGTTTATTTTGAAAAAAAAAAAAGTCATAAAATTATAAAATAAATGTATATTTTGTACTCCATAAAAATTCCTTCATTGTATTTTTATTGTTTTTTTGCTTTGTATGTTTAAAAAGTAAATTTCCGTTCTTTTATTGTTGCAATTATCAAATCCGCCGTCCTGTGGAGTCGCTTCAAAGACGAGGCCTTCCAGATAAAAGAAAACTTCAGATTTTATGAGGAAAATTATTTTAACATTAAAAAAATTAAGTTACAAAATATCTGTTTTAATTCTCAACAATATACAATCACAATGCCAATTTCACTCACTGTTGTCTGTTTGTCCCTTCAAAAGAAAATAAAAAAAAGTTCATGACTTTGATGAACGCAGAAACCCGACGGGTTCGATTCCTGCTGACGAGAAGACGAAGAAGAAGCAAAAGAATTCAAACTTTACATGGAGAAAGATAAAGCACAGTTCCTGGTTATTATACTTGTTGATCATTAAATAATACAAAGTTTTTTTGTTTTTTTATGACAATTAAAAAAAAAAAAAAAGTCAAAAATGGACACAAAGAACATGAAGGCAGAGTAGAATCTCAGTGCTGCGAAGTTTTGTAAACAGTTTGTAACAAATCTTGATTTAGGTCAAAAGTGTGACGTTTCCGTGGCAACACATCAACAAAAGAGAGATAATGCAGTAAAACAAAAAAATGGGGGAAATCCTATTATTTGGAGACTGAAAAACAAATGACAATTCAAAAACCTGAATGGAGGACTGAAACGGCGAGCCCTGCCGGCAGACGCCCGCGTGAAAGTTAAACCCAGGTAAGTGCTTCATGAACCCAACAATCCCACATATTTTGGGTTTACAGTTTGCTGCCAGCAGCTGAATCCAATCGATTTGTGCACTTTTATAGCAAAATCACCAGGAATGCAAAAAAATAAATACTTCAAATTCTGAAACCCAAATAAAAGCATTTGAACTTGTTTAAACTTCTCTTTTCAAACAGAAAAAGTTTATGTAAATTAAAAAAAACAAACAAATATTTTACAGTAATTTTGGTTATTTTAAACTGCATTCACTTTCATTACTTTGGATTAAAAAAAATCAGATTTATGTTCTAAGAATAAGTGATATCAGATTTTTTGAAGATTTATCTTCATTTTTGTTCACATTTTTAACTAAAATAAGTCATTTTAGTCATTATTAGACTTGTCACTTTAATCAAAATTAAATACAAATAATTGGCTTAGAACTACACTAAAAAAAATTAAGTGTTGGTTCAAATAACAAAAATACAATAATTTGTTACATTTAAAATGATTGTTTTGTATCAAATTAAACATTTGAGTTGACGGCTAACGCAACTCAAATTTATGAATTTTTGTTAATTAATCTAAAATTACATTTTTTTCAGTGTAACCAGAAATGATTGGGCTGTACATCATTACATGTTAAGTAAGTTTGCTTTTTAAGCTAAGTTTTCCCTTTTTGAATGTTTGTTTTATTTATTTTTTCCATTAAATTACCAGTTTTTGCACTATAAAAAATAAAAATGACGATATGTATCAAATCTGTGGGATTATCCACGTATTATTCCAGTCCTGAGGAATCCTCATATGAATATATATGTCTAATTTTGACCAAAAAATACAGAATTTCAGTTGAGAGAATATAAAAAGATGCACCTCCCTACAAAAGGTTAATTATTTCGTGGTGTGTTGCCGACAGGAAGAATGCGAGTTATTGCTCAGTAAATACCAAAACGTTTCATTTGGAGCCAAACGTGTGTCAACGCCTGGCGCTGGAGCCGGCCTCGTAATGGATCAGTCAAAGTGGATTTCAGAGCTTGTTGCAACACTTTCATATTCCAGGCCATCTTTGGGTGCTACAAAATGCAGGAAAAAAACACATAAACCTCTTTTAAATTACCTAAAAAAAATTAACTTAAATGAAACAAAAATATTCAGATTACACTTCTTTGACTCAAGTTTCAAATACAATACATAATTTATGGCTTTATAAGTTAAATCGCTTCAATCTACATCAACGTCTCACCCACAATATACAAGTTAAATTAAATGGTTTAAAGCAAATTCCACACAACAGAAGTGTTCCTCATCACTTGCTACTCAGTGCTCAACTTGCATCTTGATATTGTCGAAGTACAAAAACATGCTCAGCAAAAAGCCATAATGGAGTAAAAAAAAAAAAAAAGAGGCAGTCTTTTACAAAGATTGTCGTTTTATAGACTGATATAAAATATAGTGACTCCGCCCAAGCAGAAGAGTTTTTTGTATTATTATTGCTGTGAGAATCACTCCCTTTGTGGTGCCTTGGTCAAAACACATTCCAGGGAGACAAGTTCCTGCAGGTCTGTGTTTCTTTTAATCTCTACTTTGATTTCCATGCAACAGGTAAGAGAAACCCCCTTTTTTTTGGTAAAATTCAAAAGGTTTTGTGCTTTTTCCATCTTCTCTTCGCCCACTTTTCCCGCTAATACGGCCTCCAGACTGCTTCGTCGATTCGACCTCCAGGGTTGAGAACCGTTGGGGAATTGCTGTGACTCCCGTCGCCGTCCACCCCTCCCTCCGTCTGGCTGGGCAGGTTGGGGTTCACCAGCGAGGTGCCGGTGGACGCGCTAGTGCAAGGCGGGATCATCCGGGACGGCGAGCGGTCCCCGCCCGGGACCATGGAGAACTGGTAGGAGTTGGAGGAGGCGCCGTAGTAGAGATAGGGCGTGCTGCTGGTCTGGAAGGGTCCGCTCTGGCTCTGGGTGGAGCCCGGGTAGGGCGGGGGAAGGTAGGTGTGGTAGTGGGCGCTGCCCAGCGACATGGCGGAGGTGACGGGCGGGGTGTAGGTGAAGGTGGGGGGGTAGTGCATGCGAGGGCTGGAGAAGCGGCTCTCAGTCAGCGAGAGGCTGGGGAACTGGCGCTCAAACTGACCGGGGAACGGGCTCAGGTCCGTAGAACCTGAAAAACGACACAAAGACAGACATGTTCGATTAGTTAGGAGGTCTGGATGAATGATGGTCCAACGATTCAACATTTATTGATATTCAGGCAGAAAAGTGAAAATTTGTCCTGATACAGTCTCAGGACATATCGTATCGATTCATGAGACGAAAATACGTCAAAACATATATTTATCAAAATTACTGTGAATTTTGTATTTGAAGATCAGAAAATATTTGAAAAAAAAAAAACTTCATGAACAATAAATCTTAGCAGAGAACAAATCGATACACAATATTTCATGATATTATGTTTGCCGATACTTTTATCAATTAAAAATGTTAGTATGGTAATATTTAAATAATTTATTATGTTGTGATCATTAAATGAAATAAATTTAAAAATTTTAATACAATGAGAGACATATTGATATTCAGGAAGACCTTTTTTTCAAAGTTTGAAAAAAGAGAAAAATTGTTCTTGTAAAGTCTTGGAATATATCCTGATACATATTGTATGTTTATAAAATATACATATATAGATACATATAAATATATATATATATATATATATATATACATATAAATATAGAAATATATACATATAT
>NC_050535.1:2469037-2483914 GCF_002922805.2 Oryzias melastigma | reverse complement strand
ATATATATACATACATGTATACACATATATGTGTGTTTATCAATATTACTATGAATTTTGTATTTGATGACCAGAAAGTATTTGAATGAAAAAAACTTTTGTCAGCAATAAACCTGAACTCAAATGAAATGTTAAATTACTAAATCTAAACCTCTAAATCTAAATAACGTCAACAAGAAAATAACACAAATTTCCTTTTTTCAGAAGTAAAAAACAGTTCGGTTTTGATCAGACAAAACACATCTGTTCATTGTGTTGGAAAGCGTCTTAGAAGTTTTCCGCGAAAGTGTTGCCACTAGTGGTGTAAAGAAAACCAAGTTGGCGATATATTGCGACGGTTCATTAGGCCATGTTTACATGGCGATATTTAATTCATTTATTATGTTGTGATCATTAAAAAAATGAATTTTACCATTTTATTACAGTGAGAGAAGTATTGATATTCAGCTAGAGTTTTTTTCATTTTCTTTTTTTTTTCCGTCACAGTCTCCGGCATATCATCATACGTATCGTATCATGAGACATGTATCGGGATACATATCGTATCACCAGACTCATGTCAATACACACCCCAAGTTGTCACATGTTTACAAATGACAGAATGTAGTGAATTGCAATCAAGAAATTGTTCATCTAGATTTTAGAAGGGGCTGTTTTAATGACAGTAACCTGCAGTTTGGGAGAGGCTGCATTTGTAATCCACCGGCCAGACTTTGGACATGTCAGATTTAGGGCTTTCCTGCCATTATTATGAATAAAATAAAATAAGTTTGATTCGACAAAACCTAAACTGACAGTGGGGGACAATTATAAAACCTATTTCCCTTCAATTATTGCTTTGAACTTTCATGCCGTATGCCGCTAATTCCTGACATTGATATATTTTTAAAGCACTCTCAGCGTTTTTTTTAATTATGATTTTACTGTTTTAGCCAAATTTTAAAACAAAAACTGTCGTTTTCTAAGACAGTTTTTACAGAGTGGCAGGAGTTCATCAGAAATTCCCCTCTGAGGTGTGGGCGGGACCGTTGGAAAGTCCTGCCCCTTTCCCCATCACTCATAACTGAGAGCTCTCTGTTTACATGCTTACACCCCCAATCAAACATTAATAGTACAACAAAAATGGTCAGTTATATCGCAGATATCCAGTGCAAGCTCGGATGAGAAAAATGAAGACGTCAAAACATAATTTTTTTTTCTAACTGTATTTTTTCGTCATTTCAATAAAGAAATAATCAGAAATTAAATTTTAAGCTTAATTTTCTTTATATATGTCCTCTATTATCACATAATGAGATGTTAAAAACACCAAAAAAGTTATTTCAGGACATCACTTAATTTAGCATCAAGTTAAATAGCAAATAAAACACATTTTTATACTATTGAAAATAAATTGGCCTAACTGTTGAGAAAACTCGCCCCACGTTTGTCCCAATATTTCAACTCTTCTGCATATTTATGGCTGTGAATGTGTGTTGGCGCATGTTTATGTCTATCAATGTAATTGTTTATGCATGCAAATGCATGTGCAAACAGTTTGTGCATGTGTGCATGCGAGTGGGGGGGTAGTGTGTGAATACAGTATGCACATAAAAAAAAAAAAAAAAAAAAAGCAGTTGGGATGAATCAGGAGCTGCACATGTGGAAACACTTTGAGCAGAAACAGTTTCCATAAGATCCATAATGAGGCAGGGCTGAGCTCTGATGTGGCTCCTCTCCTCGCCTCCCGTCGGCTCCAGCGTGCACGTGCGTGCGCGCGCATTGCACGAAAAAAAATAAAATAAAGAGAGCTGCTCCATTTAGCTTTTTCTTTCCTCATTTCGCCTCATCCTTTAAAAAATACCCCCCTCCCAAAAAAAGAAAAACCACTAACTGGCTGTGGTGAGGCTTTCTTCGCTGGAGGAAGAGTTTAAGCACTTTTTCTTTGCCCCCCCACCCGTCGCCGCGCGGTGGTTTAGTCCAGCCATGGCGCTCTTATCATAAATCACCAGGCGTCTTCTGTGTCACCATGTCTGCTGTGAGAGGACAGGGGGTGGTGAGGAAGACGAGGGAAGAGGAGGCGGGCGAGCGGCGGGGTTTACGCGCATGGCGGCATCGAGGAGTTTTTTTGGCTAGATAGCACATGCTGCCAATTAGAGACTTTATAGACCAACTCAGATGAAAACGGTGTTTTTAACGTGTGAGGATGGGGGACATATATGAAGAAAATTAAGATTACTGGGTATTTATTTACAGATGAATAAATAGGTTAGAAAAAAGAATACATGAGACAAAGATTCGCTGATGTCTCGGTTTTCCTTGTCTGGCTCCAAACTGTACTGCTGGATAGCTCCAATAAACTGGTAATGTTTGCTTGGGGGTGTGAGGGGCTGTAAGCCAGCAGGAGAGCATGTAAACAGAGAGCTCTCAGCAACGGGGGGGGTTGGGGTTGTCCCGCATCACAAGTCAGAGGCAAATTTCTAATGAACTCCACAGAAACTACTGTTTTTTTCCGAGTGTGACTTATGGATAATGTAAAAGTAAATAGAAACAACCACTAGAGGGCATCGTAGGTGTGTGTATCTGTATTTGCAGAAGAAGAATTGTTCCAAAGGTGAAGAATTCAACATATTTAGTGATATAAAGTAGGCTTGATAGCATGTACCTTCTGCTACATTAATCTGAATAATTGTTCATATAATAGAATACATTTCTCCTATGTTTATAAAGCTAAACTCCATCAATGTGGTGGTGAAGTCTGCATGTATTCTGTTATTATGATTAGCTCTTTAAGGTGAATGGTCGTTTCTTGTTTCCGTATTTTGTTACTTTTTTTCCAAAAGTGGTACTTGTGCTTCAGTGCGATTTATAGATGACTTTTTTTCTTCATTTTGGTTTTTTCATTTTGCTGTTGCAAGTTTTCCTCCAGTGCGAACTATCTTTGACTTTTTCTTCTTCATTATACGTTTTTTTTTTTTTTTGCTGCTGTGAGTTTTACTCCAGTGTGACTTATATATGACTTTTTCTTCATTTTTGCTGCTGTAACTCTTCCTTCAGTGCAACTTACATATGACTTTTTCTTCTTTATTATGCTTTTTTGATACTGTGACTTCTACTCCTGTGCGACGTATATATGACATTTTCTTCATTTTTGCTGCTGTAACTTTTCCCTTGATGCAACTTACATATGACTTTATTTTTGTTATTATTGGTGCTGTAACTTTTCCTCCAGTGCAACTTTTATGACTTTTTCTTTTTTATTATACATTTTTTTCTGCTGCTGTGACTTTTACTCTAGTGTGACCTATACTCTGTATATTGTTTTTTCTTCTTATTTTGCTTTTTTTGCTGTTCTAGTGCAACTTATATGAGACTTTTATTTATTTATTTTTTGCTGCTGTGACTTTTACTCTAGTGTGACCACTCTGTATATTGTTTTTTCTTCTTATTTTGCTTTTTTGGCTACTGTGACTTTTACTCTAGACTGGTGTGATTTATAGAGGACTAATTTCCCCCCTTTTTTTGGCTGCTGTGACTTTTACTTCAGTGCAACTTACAAATAACTTTTTCTTCTTCGTTTCGCTTCTTTTTTTTTTTTGCTGCTGTGACTTTTCCTCCAGTGTAATTTATATATGACTTTCTCTTCTTTCACAACGAATATTTTTAATGCTATGATTTCTACTCCAGAGTGAATAATATACTATTTTTTTCTTCTTTATTATGGTTTTTTGATGCTGTGACTTCTACTCCAGTACAACGTATATATGACATTTTCTTCATTTTTGCTGCTGTAACTTTTCCCTTAGTGCAACTTACATATGACTTTATTTTTATTTTTGCTGCTGTAACTTTTCCTTCACTGCAACTTTTATGACTTTTTCTTTTTTATAGTATTTTTTTTCTGCTGCTGTGACTTTTACTCTAGTGTGACCTATACTCTGTACATTGTTTTTTCTTCTTATTTTGCTTTTTTTGCTGCTGTGACTTTTACTTCAGTGCAACTTACAAATGACTTTTTCTTCTTCGTTTTGCTTTCTTTTGCTGCTGTGACTTCTCATCCAGTCTTCTGCAATTTATACTCTTTAGTAATTTATAGTTTGAAAATACGGTATGACCTATAAAACGACAGATTTTTTTTAACGATCCATTCAATTCCAACAGTAATCGTGATTCTCGCTGTTGATGAAGAAGAGCAGTGTGATTTCAATCATTGTTTAATTTTGGAGCCACGTTTTGTTCTGGAAGGCGCCCTGTGATGCTGAGCCAGATCCATGTTTGCCGAGGTCTCACGACCACGATCGCATCACTTCTCACTGAGATGTTATGACTCGACCTGATAAACCCGAAGCCTCTTTATCGGAGCGTGCTTCCGTACATCCCTCTGGAAGGTGCGAGGTGTGCAGAGCGGCCCGTGCACGCTCTCACATGTGCAGCCTCGAGAACAAAGCTCGACAGTCGCGAAGATGAAAGCCGAGGGGGAAGACCAAACAAATCAAAAGCTGGCGGAGCAGCTGGCTGGATCTTAAACCCTGTCTGATTCACGGCTGCGTCGCCTAATCACTCGGCCTCGCTGGAGGCATGTATATAAAAACACACACATCCAGAGGAGGGGAAACGGAAAGGAAAGAATAAAATCGCACATGGCAGAGAGTCAAACAGGTGTACGAAGGAGAAGCTTGTCTTAAAGGAGATCCAGGTTGGAAGAAGTGACACAGACGCTGCACACTTGCAATGCCTTGAGAAGGTTCTCTATCACTGCAAAACCTTTTAAAGTTTCAAGCCTGTTATTATTTGTGGGCCTGTTATTACTCGTTCTCCTTTTGGGATCAAAGGCTCAGAGTTGAGTAAAAAAAAAGAAACGTCATTTGATCCTTTTTGCAGAAACGACTCGTGACTCAGAGCTAAAATTAGCTTGCTGGTAAACAGTCAAGCCTTTTTTTTTTCCTTGTAACATTTCATTTCGTTGGAGGATTTCTACCTGGCAATCGTCTAGGCACGTCACTGATGGCTGGCAGGCCCGTGCCTCTGCTGGACGAGAGGGGGGTGGTGGAATGGACTGAGGGGGACGCCATGGGACTCAGGTAGGACGGATACGTCTGTTCGTATGACCAGGGAGGAGAGGACTGGGGCTGGCGAGGGTCTAGTGGGGAGAGATGGAGGGAGAGAAGAAACAGAAAAGGAGGTAAGAATAAAAAAAGGACAGAATGAAAGACAGAATCATCACAAGTGGACTCATTCAGATGCTTGTGCTGACTTGGAGGTTTACCTTTGAAGACATCTACTCGTTTGACTAATTCAACAAGCCGCTGAGACACACTGATCTCTGTTGGCTCTCGCCCAGTAAATAAACAAACCAGCAACTCTTTCACAGTTCGTCATCGAGTCGGAGTGACAGCAGCAAAACTGAAAGTAAAGTTTATGGCGTTTTCTGTCCTTCAAAAGCTTTTATTTTGAAATCCGATGCAAGCTCCAACAACAAACAAGCAGAACCTGAAAAACAAAGTCATTGAAGCTGCTTCCTCTTCGAGCTTTTAGCACAAAATAGAACTCACTCTAAAACACTAGCTTCTGCAGTAGTTCAGAAATTCGCCTTGGAGTTGTGGCAGCGACCCCGCCCCCCTTTCCCCTTCCCTTTACTGGGAGCTTCTATTTGTCTACAAGCAGATTCATCACAATCTTTTTCTGTACATTTCAGCCTCTCCTGATTCATTTGAATAAAAAAATACTTATAAATGTAATTTTAAGCTTCTCTTTTGACAGAAAAATCTTTAAAAGGTCTTTAAAAGAACACCAGAGGACCGGTTCATCCCCAAAAGCAGCACTGATGACCCGACTTTTCTGCATCCTAAAACTGTTTTGTCCAAGAAATCCTTAGATATAAGTAAATTTTGATTTTTTTGTAAAATTGGACTGAAAAGCAACAATATCCAACAAATGAAGAATGCAAAAAAGTGTTGCTGCTGCAAAAACAAGGAAATCCTGACATTGAAAACTGTTCATTTGAATGGAAATAAAAAAAAACATATTAGAGGTAATTGTGCAGCATTTTTCAAATGTTTTTAAAACATTTATTTTTACGCCTCAGAAAGACTCTGCACTAACACTCTGTTAAGTTTAGCAAATGTCTCACTCACTGGGAACAGTTTTAGCAAATCAGTTCCAAAAACGTCTTGCAGATTTGCAGTGGTCCTCTGTTTTCTAACTTGAGTTCTACCTTCTTATCGTCAAAATAGTGACAGTTATTTTAAGGGTGTCCCAAACCATCTCAACCCCTTTTGAAATTGTTCTTAGATAACCTTTTATTCATAAAAAAGTTCAAAAAGCAACTTTTGCATCACTTAAAACGAGGAATGTGACATTCCTGTCGGTTGGCTGCAGCACAAAACATTTGCCAACGTTTTGCAGAAAGGTCATAAAACAGGTGAACATCAGGCCGGATGTTAGCCTCTTGCAGCCCAGCAAAATACTAACTAAAATCATTGATGTTAATAGATTATTTGACTTGATTTAAGGGCTGCCACAATTAGTCGCGACTATGGCGACTGTAAAAATGTATTAGTCGATTAGTCGTCTTTTTTTTAAATCTTAAAACTATAGGGCATGCTTTTTTAATGCTACGTCTGCCATTGTCTTTGACACACGTGTAGTAGTGATAATCCGGGTCAGTAGTGATGTCACAGGAAGTTCTAGGAAGACTCAGGTACCGTAACAACATCCTAACGGAGCTTGAAAGTGAGAAGCATTAAAAAAAATGACAAAAGTCTCCAATGGAATATCTGAAAAGCAGAACTTGTGTTCCCTGGCAGGACTACGGCGATACATGAACACCTGAAGAGGGATTGTCTAAGCTAAGCTAAGCTAACAATGGCGTAGCTTACACCTAGCAAACGTATTAGCTAAATGTTTTCTCTGCATCCCTGAAACCTCTCAAAGTCTTGTTTTGATGCCAGAAACAAACAAAAGAATAAAACTGCACGATTCATCAAAGGTTTTATAAACTATTTTCTTTATTTTAAGTTAGCATTTAGCTTAAAAGTGTCAAGCTAATGGTGGTTAAGATGCGTGTTTTTACATCCAGTTTACGAACATCGACTATTAAAATAATCGTTTGTTTTTCAGTATTTCTTGTTATTTATTTGGAGTCTTTATTAATTCCAACCCTTGAATACAAACAATTTTATTCAATGAAGTAATTATGTCAATACTCAATTCAGTTTGTTGACATCAGAGGTGTGTCAACCACTCATCAGAATTATTCGGTGCTTTAAAGGAAAAATATGTACTTTAAATTAAAACAATAAATAAATTCTTAAACTTTTTATAATATTTTTAATTTTCTACTGTAACTTTAGCAAATATTGCTTAAAAAAGGAGGAACGTTTGGAGGAAATGTTTAATTAAAGTCAGCTTCCTGTTTTAGGTAAAAGGTGTTCTGGGTCACTTCCTGTTGACCTAAAACCAACATGGAGGTGCAGACAGGTGAGTGTAACCCCCAGGTGTTACCGTAGAGCACCAACGTACTAAACTTTCTTTAATCTAAATATTTTCAGTAAAAAAAACTGGATTTACTTCCCCGACACTCGACTTTTTGGATAGTTTACGATCGACGGGAGCGTCTGTGCAGGTGAACGTCTGATTGATGAGTCACCTGTGATCTGCGTCTGACCCTGCGGGTTGAAGGAGTTGGCCGCCGTGTTCAGGGACGGCCGCGGGGCCTGAGTGGGAACCGTGACTCTCACTCTCATCCTCTCCAGCTCGAGGCGGTCCGGGAACAAGCCGGCTTTGGGAGGGTCCTCCAGTTTTTGACGATGCCCTGCACAGACGACAGGAGAGGGGGTGTTAGACGGGTCGGATGGGGCAGGACAATGTTCTTTTTTTGGCACAAATCAGTGAGTATATCTCACTGATTTAGTTCTGCTTTGATCACAAGGACCTTGAACGCACCACAGTAGCAGCACCTGCAAATCCCAGCATCTCTTATTGTTTTTACTCGGCGCTGGAAGTTCGGAACTGACATTTCCGGAGAGTTTCTGGTGTTACGCCAAGTTCCACGTCAAAAGAAACTCAAAATTTTGAAACATTTACCAACTTTTAAGAGAAATTGTGATTTTGTGAGAGCAAAAAATTAAAGAACTGGTTCCTCTGCCTCATGTTTTATCCGGTCAAATACCAGGAAAAGAAAAGAACGCCGGGATGCTACATCCTCTTAATTAACAAAAATTCAGGCAAATGTTTCTCATCGCTTTGCATGACAGGAAAATGGAGTGGAGCGATGGATGTGCACAGACTAAAAAGGTTGCATCCATTCCAACCTGAGGAAGAAGAGGCCTCGGCTAAACGCAGCCTCTCACGACATGGACCCATTATCCCCACAGGAATCAGAACCGGAGCCAAAATCCTGGAGGTTTTAGCCTTTATTTGCCCGATTCTTGCCCAATTTACAGACTCGTAACCCGACACTACAAGCAATCCCAAAAAATCAGAGAGCAGTTCAGCAAAGTCACACACTTCTTTTTGACGCCGACACAGGACTGTCAGAGCTTCTGTCTGGTCTTGCACCAGCTCCCCTCAAAAGGCGGTAGAGTAAATATCCCGCGGAGCGGAGCTGAAACTCCTGCTGTGTTTGGCAGCGCTCCAGCTGGCTCCGGCGCTCTTTTACGATCCTGCCCAACCTGCCTGAAAGCCGAGGCTGGGAACAAAAGCCTGGCGCTGCACCGGGCGGGCGGAGACGAGAGGGAGCATCTCTGCCAAGATCAAAGGCCGAGTGAATGAATGAAAAGCGTTTTAGTGATGCACGTCTTGCTTTTTTTGCTAAAATAGTCAAATGAATGTAAAAAAACGTCTCCACTTGTGCAACAAATCCTATTAAAGCAGCCCATTCTTCCCGACGGCGTCTGATTTTATTAAATGACGCTCAAAATAAACGGACAACCTCCGCTTCTCCTCGTGTGGATCGACTTAAAAGAACAGACGTGTCCACATCTCATTAATAACAGTTCCCAGAGACTTGTGGATGATTTGTGTCATTTTTTCAGAGCTCTTTGTGAGCTCGTGCCCGGTCAATCACAGCCTTTCCACTTTAACCAGGCGGGATTCAGAGGCTAAAAAAAGGCCTCGCCGCGACACAGTGCCGGCTTTGTGCAGAACCCGTCTCCTAGTGATGGGAGTAAATAGCAGGAAAGATGAGGGGGGGACAGACACAAGGGGGGCGGAGACACACGGAGAGGAAGAGACCCCAGTGACCAGTAAATTAAGAGTTCTGTGTCGAAGCAGTCAGGCGATGCCGACTCCGACTGGTGAAGCAGTTAGGCTGGATTTAATCAAGAGGACACGGAAAACAAGAAGGGGTTCAAATTCGGTTTGTCATATGAATAATTTAGTTTTTGGAACATTTTTAACATGTTTTAAAGTCATTTGACAATGGAGGACATACTTGAAGAAAATTAAGCTAAAATTTGCATTAACTTTACAGATCAATAAGTGATTCATAAAAATATAAATCGATTTAGCACATACAGCTAAAGTCTGCTAACTAGATGCTAACGTTTAATGGAATTTCCCATAGGATGGCTAATGCTAACGGTCAACCTATGCATACATTACTGAACATCTTTATAAATCCACAGACATAAATTTTCCTAACTCTTTCAATGACATTTTTTTAAGTAAAACAGGAGTCCCCAAACTACGGCCCGCGGGCCGGATCCGGCCCTCCTTCACACTTGACCCGGCCCCCCAAACTGTTTTGGCAAAATTAGACACATTTCTTAATTCAAATCGCGTAAGATTAGAAAACCAGATGCTTGAAAAGGCATTGACTACTGAAATGGGCGTGGCCAAAGTCTCCACTCAAGCTTAGGTGTCTCGTGTTCGACTGAATCGACCCAATATTTCTGCATTGTTTTTGCACTGCTAATGTTAGCTTGAGGCTAACATTGAGCACATAAACAGAGCTCTCAGCAACTGGGAAGGGGGGCGGGGTTGCTACATGCCAACAGTCCTGCTCACAAAACATGAGTAACTGCCGCTCTGCATATAATATGCTTAAAAAAACAAAATTTTTGAATTTGGGCTAAAATCTTTATAATCATAATTAAGAGATTAATTAATTAAAAATATAATTGGAGTGGGAATTTTATGACAACTTCTCGGCAACTTAATTAGTTTTTTCTGGTTGAAATTGAAATATTTTATTTTACTTAAAACAAACAAAAAAATATATTTTTCTATACAAATCATGTGATGTCATTGCGACTTAATTCAAAGCTGATCTACAAAAAACAGGTTATTTTAAAGGTTATTTAAGACGGCGAGCATCAGTACAGGTGTTCAATAGAATAAAAGGAGAGAACATCTGCTCTTAGCTAGGAGGGAACGCCGGAGCTTCTGAGCCTCTGATTCCTATTTACAGTCTTAGTAAAGTATAGGGATGAGGGAGGGGCTGACAGCAGCACCTGCTGCTAATTTGAAAAGAGTAGTAATCAAGCATAGTTACAAAAGTCTTTTTGGAGAAGATCCACCAAAAGGAGTTAGCAAGACTATAAAAATACACAAAACAAAGACCATAATTTGATTGATGACATGTCAAAACAAACACTCGCGCTTGAACGCTTCAGGTGGATCAGGTGATGTGTGCTTACTTTTGCACTTTACAAATCCACTCCCTAAAGCCAGCCTTTACACGCTAAACTACAAACTTAAAGGCTTAAAATCGTCTCAACACAACTTTGGTCATTTCATCTAAAATATTTGTAAAAAATACCTAAACCAACAAATACAAGATCATTTCTGAAAATCACAAATACATTTTGGGGCAGATTCTAAAGTATTCGTCTGCAGTTGTACCGATTTCTTCCACTGTTGTTGATCTATTGTGGTGTTGCTAATAAAGTTTCACAGACTGACATCGAGGACAAGAACATGCAACAAGAGTCATAGGTGTACACTCTCACAGGTGCACACACTATTAGACGTGCACTCTCACAGGCGTGCACAAACTCACAGGCGCGCACACACTATTAGACGTGCACTCTCACAGGTGCGCAAACTACGACGCGCGCACACTTACAGGCACGCACAAACTCATAGGCGTGCACACACTATTAGACGTGCACTCTCACAGGCGTGCACAAACTCATAGGCGTGCACACACTATTAGACATGCACTCTCACAGGCGCACGCACACTCACAGATGTGCACACTAAGACGTGCACACACTCACAGGCGTGCAAACACTCACAGGCGCGCACACTAAGACACACGCACACTCACAAGCACGCACAAACTCATAGGCGCACAGACACTATTAGACGTGCACTCACAGGCGCGCACACCAACAGGCAATCGCACACTCTCACAGGCATGCACAAACTCATAGGTGTGCACACACTATAAGACGTGCACTCTCACAGGCGCGCACACACTCACAGGCGCGCACACTAAGACGCGTGCACACTCTCAGGGAAGCGCACTCTCATAGTTGCACACACTCACAGGCGCGCACAAACTCACAGGCACGCACACTAAGATGCGCGCACCCTCACAGGCACGCACAAACTCATAGGCGTGCACACACTATAAGACATGCACTCTCACAGGCGCGCACACACTCACAGGCGCGCACACTAAGACGCGTGCACACTCTCAAGGACTCACACACTCATAGGCGCGCACACACTATTAGACATGCACTCTCACAGGCGTGCACACGAACCTACATGGAAAAATGTCATCTGCTCTGCATTTCTAAATTCAGGCACAGGCCGAGACAAACCGATTTTTTACATTTTCTGCAACGTTGAACATGTCGACGAGTTTTTCTCCGACTCCCTAGGAATCGTTACATCTTTACTTTGAACATTTTGCCAGTCCGCTCCGACATTTTGGCCAAGAGTCGCTTCTCCAGCCTCTAGCTAGGCCTTGTCCGGCATTCTTTTTTTGTCTCTTGCAGGAATGTAGCATGTCAACCGCTGCATCCAGGTCCACTCTCCACACAGCCAGACCTCAGGTCCATTAGTTCAGCGGGCGTTGACAGTAACTACAGTTCTCCGTGAGCTAATTACACCTTTTAACAGACATCAGTTGCCAAACACAAGACGTCTCAGCTGTTTTATCGGAACCCTAGCGGGCGAAGGAATGAAACGGGGGTATTTAAGGGAGCGGGAAAAGGCGGATGATTTCACTGCCTGAGGGAAAGTCCCTCTGATTCCCATCATCCCTGTGAAAACAGTGGAGATTTTTGATAGCGCCTGCCACTTCCCTGCCCAGGCGGCCGGAAACATGGACAGATTCAGACCAGATGTGAGCAACTTAAACACACACAGAGACCTCTTAAGAGCATCACTACACACTGTACACACATTTACATAGGAACTAAAGCTAAGTAATTAAAAATAAAGGAGTCTGCAACTCTCCAGATGGTTATCTTAAATCAGAAAGTTGAGCTCTGATCCTATTATAGTATTACTTTAGCCTGCCTAGACAAATAAGTCTGGATTTAGCTGATAGCAGCAAATCTGATAGCAGTTAGGAAAAACAGTTGGACAACAAAATACAAGTTGTCATTGATTAATAGCAGCTCCAGACTAAATCTGAGCTTTAGCACAAAGATCTTTTACAAATGATTAGCAGTTCCTTTTATACATCCTGGCGTTCGGTATCCCTCAAACACCCCACGGCTTTTGTAGCTAACAAAATGGCTTAAGTTAGATTTTCCCATGACAGGGCTGCTTTATCACAGTGCACTTCCAGATCTTTCAGGCTCCAGAGGAATAAAAAAGAAAAGCTGTCCTTTCTGGACCAATATTGTAACCCAGGATTATTCTTTTTCTTTCCAAAAGTAATACACAAAGATTTATGTCTTTTTTCTGTGCAGAAGCAATTAGATTTAGCCAGCAGGACAGCAAAAACGTGAAATACAAATCTACAGCTAGGGTTGTGTTGCGAAACGAACAAAAATAGACATTTTTCACTCCGATTATCTTTTGAGCTATTTTAAAAGCATTAACAGTGTTTTTTTTTAATTACGATTATCCTATTTTATGCACTAATAGATCAATATCAAACTATAAGTCAGAGATAAAACCATCACTTAGTAATACTTCATAAACAGCATTTAAGTAGCACAAGAACTTCTTTGCAACACGTGAAAAAAATGCTGATAATGCTACATGTTAGCTGCATTATCATATTAACAATATCTGCAACTTCTAATACTGCAAAGTCAACAGTTACTGTGACTATGCTATGCTAACTCCTAACCTTGTTAGTAAAACGCAAACAGAAAATTCTTCAATAGCTGTAACTTCCAACCTTGCTTGCGAGATATAAAGAAAAAGACTGATACTGCGACAGGTTATCTGTGTTAACGTATTCATAATACTTGTAACTTCAAATATCACTAAATCAACTGTTACTGTGATTATGCTAACTCCTAATTTTGGTTGCAACACGTAAAAAAACAGACAGATGCCAAAACAGTCGGAGCCATGATTACGCTAGCTCCTGACCTAGCTAAGTAACACGTAAAAAACAGATAAATTCTGCTAAAACAAACACAACTATGACAACACAAGCTCCCAACCTTGTAAGTAAAAAACGCTACGTGTTAGCCATCTAAGCGTATTTGCAATACCTGTAACTTTCAACTTTGCAATACATAAAAAACTAACTAATGCCACTAAAACAGACATTACTGAGACTACGCTAACTCCAAACCTTGTTAAGTAACATGTAAAAAACAGACTGTTGTCACTAAAACAAACGTAACTGTGACTACGTTAATTCCAAACTTTGTTAGTAACAAGTAAAAAAAAAACAGTGCCAATACCGCTACACGTTAGTTGTGTTAGCTTATTCACAGTACTTCCAAAAACAACACAGTAATACCACTAAACGGATGTTGGCTATGCTAACTCCAAACCTCCACATGTTAGCTACGTTAGCTGCGTTAGCATATTCACAATAGCACCCAACCTTGTTTGCAACACGTAAAAAATTTAAAGTCCAACACGACTACACGTACGTTGCATTTGTATGTGTGGTTTGCAACGGATGAAAACCCGTCTGATCCTACAACATAAACGTTGTTGTGATTATGCTAACTCCCAACTCTGTTAAATGACACGTAAAGAAAAACATTCCGACAACGCTAGACAGTAGCAGCATTAGCATAGCTACAAAAACGTCTGAGCTTGTTTAAACACAAAAAAAGTAGTTTAATCCTACAAAAACAAATGTAATGGTGACTACGCTGATTCCAAACCTTTTTGGTAACACGTAAAAAATACAAAAACAGACAATGCTACACGTTAGCTGCATTAGCGCATTCACAAAAACACCCAAGTTTGTTTGCAAATTGTAAAAAAATTAAATGAAATTTAGACAGTGTGCCATGTACTTCTCAAAATCACATTAGTAAGCGTAGAAAGAATAAATTTTTAGGTTGCTTTGCATTACAAAGCGCACTGTTGTTTTTTAATAAATAAATGAATAAATAAATTGTCACTTTTTAAGTAAAGGGCTTTGGTATGCCATTTTAACCTAAATCAAAAAACTTGTGTCGTCTTCTGGGATTTATTCCTGCAGAGGCAGTAGTTCATCAGAAATTTGAGTTGTGGGTGGGACCATGAGGGCGGAGCCACCCCGCCCCCTTTCCCCTCCAGAGAGCTGGGCCTGTCTCAGCCTATTTTTAAAATGGTAATTTTTTTTCACAACGATTTGAATAAAGAAATACTCAAATTTTCTTCAAATATGTCCTCCATCATCAGAAAAATGCAACAAAAACGTAAAAATAAAAAACAAAAACACATCAGAGTTGGCCTTTAATTATTGAAATTTGAGGTTTATATAAATCAATTGCCCCTCTTTGAACCGCCACCTTAACGTGGTAGAGGGGT
>NC_050535.1:2461020-2468941 GCF_002922805.2 Oryzias melastigma | reverse complement strand
AAGTATTAGAAAAAAAGTTGATTACGAGCCACTTCCTATATTCTAAATATCTAAATCATCAACTTAAACTTGAAGATTTTGCCAAATAAAGTTGGAGAAATCCCTTGTTTTTAATGCTGGACCATGCAAATGTGTTGATTTCCATCATAAAATAAACTAAATATAGACATCCTCCCAGTGCTGATCTGTTCTCCATTATTTAACCATTGCCACATACTCAATGATAGGAAACTCTGTGACTCAATGGCTCGGAAACGGCTAGAAAATCCACGATTGACGGAAAAAATGATAAACCAGATTTTATGTCTTTGAGCTGAAGCTGATTCGGCTGATTCATCTTTGCCCGTGGAGCTGAATCAGCCTCTCAGCTCGTTTCACAGTAAAAAGTTTTCACTCCATGTTTTCATTTGTGTTGTTTTTAAATTATTTGAAGGTGGAAGTCTGAATCTGAAAAAAAAGGAGAAAACGGCTGAACGGCTGTCTGCCGTGGGGGTCTGGAAGACTAAAAAAAGACGAGAGAAAAAGATGTTAAAAAAAGAGAGGAGGTGTGAGAGACGAGGCAGCGAGCAAAAAAGAGAGAAAAGGAGCCAATCTGTGGTGGAGCCCTGCCAGCCGTCTGTGTGGTCCATGCGTTCCCGCCCGGAGGAAGCTTGCCAGGCAAGGAAAAAGCGCACACACTTCCATACACACTAGAGCTACACAACAACTCCCAAGGGCCGTGCATTTATTCAACGCAAACACACTTTCTACACATTTGTACAATACTGTACAAAGAGCAAACACACAGTTTGGCCTTTCAGACGGGCTTCCTCTGCACCTTTCTGCTCACATTAAAGTGTTTTGATCCAGAACAGAGCAAATGTGAAAGATGTTTTTGTCGCAACCAAATCCAGACTTTGTCTCTTCATCATTATCTCCCTTTATGATTCACTTGCAGCCTCTATGGTCGTCTGTGCTCCTCTTTGTCTGGCCGTCCCTGTGAATAATTCTGTTATGCATTGTGGAGGCTTTGGCACCTCTTCAAGGAACTTCATAAGACATTCAAGTGACTGGCTGCCTTGGGAAAAGCCTTAAGTATTTTTCTCGCTTGTCTCCCCTCCTTTTGATTTCTTTTCCGCCTGATGTTTTGGTGAGTTTTATTTGTCCAGCTCCCATTACCAAAGGCTGAGTCGAGTAGTTTTTTTTTGTGAAATCCTACGTAATTACACTAATACCGAGTAAATGTTTGTTCTATTTTGGGACCAGTTACTGACGGAAAACGATCATATGAAGGAAATTCTTGGAAATTAAATGCCATCCCCTCACTTTCATGTTCAACCGTGTTAAGACAAACGGTTAATGAAGCTTTAGGGTTTAAAAAACTCAATCTGAGTCCAGTAAACAAATAATGGATCCATAAAATAGAGGTCGATCTTTTAAAAAAAGGATCCTTTTCTTGGAACGTTACCCTACTCTCGCGAGAACCTCAGAGATTTGAAACAAACATGGTGGGATAAAAAGTTTGGAAAAAACTAAAAAGATCGAAAGCAAATGTTGAAATGTTTGTAAAACGATGTGCAGAAATCAAAAGAATCGCAAATTTACGACGAGTATTTCGGCCACCAAGAAAGTAATATAACGATATTAAAAGTCATAAATTTGTGACTTTTAATCTCGTAACATTGCAAGTTTTTTTCTCGTGAATTTACGACTTTCAAACATGTAAATTGACGCCTTTAAATCTCAAAAATTTACAATAAAAACGTCATAAACTTACAAGAAAAAAAGTCATAAATTTACGAGAAAAAAATTGTGAATTTACAAGGAAAAAAATTGTAAATTTTACTATTTTATGTTGTAATTAAAAAAATTTGGCTTGCAAAATTTTCAGTCATATTAATTAAATCGATTTAGGAAAAAAAAAAATTCTGGTTCTTTTCTTGTAAATTTGTGAATTTTCTCGTAAATTTACAAGTTTTAAAGTCGTAAATTTACTAGACAAAAAACTAAAAAAATTAGCCTATGACTTTTTCATTTATAAATAAATAACTTTGTTCTTGTAACTTAACACTTACCACTTTTCTTGTAAATGTACGAGACTTAAAGTCGTAGTAAAAAAAAAATATATATTTTTCTTCTTATTGTAAACGGGATCAAAGCGATTCCAGAAAAGAAAGTAAAAAAAAAAAAAAATGGTTGTTTTCTTGTAAATTTACGACTTTTTTCTTGTAAATTAATGAGATATGTCATAAATTAATAAGCAATTCCGAAACTAAAAAAAGCTCACTTTCTTGGAAATCTGACTTTTTTTTCTTCTTAAATTTATGAGATTTAAAGTTGCAAATTTTTGAGTTTTAAAGTTATACATTTTCAAGAAAAAAAATCGTAAATTTAGCCTGTGACTTTTTAATGTCATAAATATACAACTTTATTCTGGTAAATTTGGGAGATTTAAAGTCATAGCTTTTCTCCATCGTAGGAATCAAATCAGTTCAGGGAAAAAAAAAGAAGTAATGTTAAATGTTCAGTCAGCCTCGTACCATTTAGTTTTTGGGAACTGAAAAGTGAAAAATTGTTCTGGAAGAATCTTGGGAATATGGAGATATGTATCGTATCGTGATACAGATATTAGGTTACATATCATATCATCAGATTCTTGACAACACACGTGTGAACCTCTGAAGTCAATTTCAGTGTGAATGCAGCTTAATGTTATGAGGATCCTGCTAATAAAGTTGGTCCAACAAATGATTCAAGTTTATTATTATATTTAGAAAATATCAGTTTTAGTGACTTTTTTATCTGTTGCACCTAAAAGTCGGACAAAGTTGAAGTTGGCGTCTGATTTCGTAGCTTCCACTTTTACAGTTACTTTTGGTTCCAACATGAAATCTAGTGTAGAAATAAAGTAGCTGCAGGTATTTTACAGAAGTTTCCCATAAAAGTTAAAGGAAACTCACTTCAGCCTTAAAAAAATATTACCTGGTGGTAAACCGAACTGATGTGACGACAATAAAGCAGCAACTCCTGTTCGGTTGTGATTCAGAATCATAATTCAATTCAGAGTCAACCTTCTAGTCTCCCTCAGCGACCAGCTGGGTAAAAACAATCCTGGGCTCCATGTTTTGGCTTCTCCACTTTGTTGTTTGTCAAACCACCAACCAGCCGTAGATCCCTGTTGAAATCATCGAGCAAATTTCAAGCCAACTTCTGCAATGCCACCGAACAAGAAAAATAAACTCAGCCGCTCACACGGCGCTGGTATAATCTAACGTAGGTTATAATAAACAAAGAAAAAAAGGCATGGCGGTAGCTAAACGGAAACAAAACCTCAGAAGAATCCACAAACAAAAGCAGCCGCTTGGCCTGGAGGCAGAGAAACAGAAAGATTCTTTAACTATTGTTTCTTTACCATCTGCCATTCAAAAATGACGTTTCCCTTAAAGTCATTTCTCTTTGATTCTCTTTTCATTTAACAAAGATGACATTTAATTAGACAAATATATTAATTAAAGGTGAGCAGAAGATTAACAAGTATGTTATAGTCAAGTAAAATTATTATTTGTTTTTTACTAATAAATGACTCAACATTCTTTGAGGTCTGCCGGATTCAAATACAATCATTTGTTTATGCTTTAGAAAAACACAGTTATGAAATGTTTTACAGCCTAGTTTATTTGGTTTTTGCAAATTGTTTACAAAATGACAAAATTTGGTCAAATTATTTAGGTCTCCTGCTGCACTTCTGAGCCACTTTTTCCAAAGCAGCCTTTACATCACGGCTCGTTCGACAGCTGGTTTCATGGTTTTAAAGGTCCACTCCGATGAAAATGGTGTTTTTAACATGTTCTTGTGGCATTTTTTAACAAAATAAAAGGAAAATTAAGCTTAAAACAGCATATGTAAAAAATGTCTTTGTTCAATCCTTGTGAATCAGGAGCAGACAAAAAAATATAGTTTGAAAAAGATCATATTTGTCGTGTAGAAAACACTGGGTCTACACATTCTCTCTGCTAACTCGTCGTATACGGACTCATGGTTCATGACCCCTCTACACCACTTTTTGACAATTTGGGTCTCCCCAACTTGTCATTTTTTGACCTTCTTTCTATTCCCATTAAATCAGGGGGTCCCCAACCCTCTGGACATTAACCGGTTACTGGTACCCTAACTCTAACCCGGTACTGGTTATCACACGGAGATCTGGGGACCCCTGATTAAATGGGAACAGCCAGCATGTCAAAACACAACAAATCGGGGACACCCAAAATGTCAAAAAGTGGCGTGGGGCCCGAACCATATTTCCATATGTAACGAGTCAGGAGTGAGAATGCGTTGGGTTTTGAAGATCCACTCTGCTGAAAACTGTGTTTTTAACATTTTCTTGTGACAGGGTACTAGTATAACTTATGGATGTATGACTTTGGCCCCCACCGCGCCACTTTATGATGTTTTTGGTGTCCCCAACTCGTCTTTTTTGGCGTGCTAGTCTTTTCCATTAAATCACAGGTCCCAAACCGTCGGGATGGGATATTAGCTATGGAACCAATGCCAGTTTTGGGTTAGGGTACCAGTCCTCGCCCCGAGGGTTGGGGACCCCTGATAAACATGTGGATTTTTTTCCTGTCTGTGGACTGGTTCTGGTTTATGGCTCAGTGGTTGGGGACCCCTGATTTAATGGGAACATGCCAGCATTTCAAAAAACGATGAGTTGGGGACACCCAAAATGTCAAAAAAGGCACGGAGGGGGCCCAAATCATATGTCCATATGAAACAAGTCGGGATTGAGAATGTGTTGGGTTTAAAGATCCACTCTGCTAAAAACTATGTTTTTAACATATTCTTGCGACATGGTACCAGTATAACCGATATAACTTATCAAATACGGACGAATGGCTTGGGCCCCTGCCACACCACTTTCTGACATTTTTGGTGTCCTCAACTCGTGCTGACTGTTCTCCTTAAATCAGGAGCCCCAACTTTTGGGATGGGATGACAGGCGTGGGATCAGCACCAGGTTAGGGTTAGGGTACCGGTACTGGGTTAGGGTACTGGTCGGCCTCCCAGGGTTGGGGCCCCCCCTGATTATTGTATGCATTTTTTTTTCCTGGTACCGGTTCGTGGTCCAAGGGTTGGGGACCCCTAATTAAATTGGAACAGCCAGCATATCGAAAAACAACAAATCAGGGACACCCAAAAAATTAAAAAGTGGCACGGAGGGGGCCCGAACCATACATCCATGAATATGACGAGTTGGGATTGAGAATGCGTTGGATTTTAAAGATCCACTCCGCTGAAAACTGTGTTTTTAAAATGTTCTTGTGGCAGGGTACCGGTATAGCCAGAATAACTCCTCATATATGGACGTATGGTCTGGGCCCCCTCCACGCCAATTTTTGACTTTTTGGGAGTCCTTGTGCTGGCTGTTCTTATTAAATCAGGGGTCCTCAATCCTCGGGACGGGATAACAGACGTGGAACCAGTACTGGGTTGGGGTACCGGTCTATGTCCTGAAGGTTGGGGACCCCAGATTTAATGGGAACAGCAAAAGACAAAGACCAGTTGGGGACACCCAAAACTTCCAAAAAGTGGCGCGGAGGGGACACGAACCATACGTCCATGGCATGGTTTGTACCATGGGTGGGTCTGAGCTCTCAGCAACAGGGAGGGGAAGGAGGGCGGGGTTGCTCTGCCACTTGAAAATGACACCTTTTTTAAATTTTGGCCAATTTTGGCCAAAAAAAAAAACGACAATCATGATTAAAATACCACTGCAAACGTTTCAAAAATAGATCCTGACCTCATGCTGATAAAATAGTCACAAAGAAGATTTTATGCATATATTGTAGAACCATCTGAGTTTCATTCATTCACAAAAACGTTGCAGGAAAGTCTCACAATGCTAAATAAACAAGCAAAGTACTGACGCATACCACAGAGCTGAGTGTGAGGGACTGAAAAATGTTGATCACAACTTTCTGGGTTTTGGCACGAGGATCTCCTGAACCACTAATACCGCCTGCAGGCTTCTAAGTAACCAGGACTTTTTCAACAGACTTGTAAACACCTCGACCAAAACCGAACCGAAACCCGACCAGCACCAAGACCCTGATTCAGAAAAACCACCGGAGAAGAGAAGAATTTTCTCACCTTCTCTCTTCGTTAGCCATCAATTAACTCTAACGAGGAGAGCGGACAGAAAGCCTTGTATATTGTGCCATATCACGCCTCAGTTATAATCGCTCAGGAAGTTTGTCCCAGCTGGCGAGAGCCACCATCAGGAGCAGCTGAAAGGAGACAGAACCACCTATAAAAGCATATTGGTTTAAACAACCACTCCCTGTCTATTAGCTCAAAATGACATTTAATGAGGCCTATTAGCTCTGCTCCAAACCAGAACTGCGACTGCACCAGACTAATGGCACGAATTACACACACACTCCGCCTGCAAAGTATATCATGCAGACGCAGGAGCATGCTGCATGCACGTTAGAGATCATATCTGCCCGAACAAACAGATGCATGCATGCGGCGCACACATTCAGCGGCAAACCACAGAGCAACCAGGAGCTGTCAAGCCATTAAGTACAATGCAAGCCGCAGAAACCGAGCTAGCCTCCTGCTAATGGCGCGCGGTGGCCGGAGGGACCTGAAAACTGTAAACCTCACCACAGCTCTTTAAACTACACCTCACTAATATTCGTCACCCTAACCACGCAATTAATGGCATGAGAGATGCTCCTGTCAGTCCGGGACGCCGGACGCCGAGGGAGGACTCATGTGGCCGCCATAAGGCTCATCAAACGGCGTCCTTCCTGAATCAGACACCCACGGCTCGACAAAAGCCCTTAGAAGTCCCACGCTGAAGCCGAGTGTTAATTTGGAGAACCGGCTCAAGGTTTCGGCACAGAAGGGCCCTGTGTGCGACCACTCGAAGGGCCCGTCGGCCCCTCCTAATTACCTGCTCGTTTGACAAAAAGAAAGTCTCGTTTGTAGATACGATCGCAGCGTTCGAGACCTCTCACGTCCATGAAGGGGCACATGTGCCACCCTTCCAGAACGACCTTTGAGAGGAAAGCGTGTCCTGGCAGAATAAATGATGGCAGGAGTGTTAATCATACAAGGGGTCAAATCCAAAACTCAAGTTAAGCTGGGGGCCGAAAAGGATAAACATTTATTGATCACTCTAAAACTGAAATTTTAAAACTTTAAAACAGTAACTTTTATCATAATTATGAACTAGATATATAGCATTGCCTGTGAGAATGCTGGAAGCTGAATTTAGCCGCTGAAGATGCTAGCGCTAATAGCTGAAAATGTTGAAGCTGATAGCCAGCTAAAATATTAGCTAAATGCCAAGTTAGACTAAAAAAGAAAAAAAACTTAGATTAGCCAAAACTGCTAGCATATAGCTGAAAAACTAATTAAACTTCAAAATATCCCAAAAACTGAAAAAAACTAATGTAGCCAAAACAGCTAGCATGTAGCTGAAATATTAACTAAACTCCAAAACAGCCTAAAAAAATCTTAGTAAATGTCAAAATAGTCCAAAAAGCTAGAAGAATGCAATTTTTTAAATATTTAAAACCGTAACTTTTTAACATAATTTTGAATAATAAAAAGGGAGGAACATTATTCCAGAATAAATCAACTTAAACCTTAAATAACTAACAAATAAATTATAAATAAATAATATTCTACTCTCCATAAAAATATATTTTGTCAAAAGTATACAATTTAAAAAAGATAACATTAATAACATTAAAATAAAATGATCTGGAGGGCCGGATAGAATTACCCTGGAGGGCCGGATCCGGCCCCCGGGCCTCGACTTTAACGTGTGAATTATGGCAAATTTGGACTGCTTAAGAGCAAAGGAAAGAAGGTCAGAGGTTACGCCGATGACATCGCTCTTATTGCTGAAACTTTTACTGCTAAACTC
>NC_050535.1:2399080-2461005 GCF_002922805.2 Oryzias melastigma | reverse complement strand
AGGACGAGCATATGCCTTTGTTTTGGTGGAGTGGATGTGCGAGCGCAGAGAGACGGCGGCGGTGTCTCCTGGCTCCTCGGAGTCTCCCCGTGTCCCGCTGCCATATGTGACGGGGCAGGACTGTTTGGTGATGTGATATTGTTCGCTCAGACTCCAGAATATCTTCTTTTTTTATGAATAGGGAGGAGGGTTGTGGAAACAGCTGCGTGCCAGACCAGTTGGCACTGATGCCTATAATAAAGTTTTTTTTCTCCTCCTCAGTTGTTTTTATATGCCCTATTAAAATGAGCTGATGCTAGCACTGTGCTACCCAGTTTCACCTCTTAGGGGAACGCTTTTGCTTCAGTCCTCCTCTAGTTTTCCCTCCAAGCTGCTCTCTGATAACTTTATCTTTAATTAACAATCTGTTGACGGCCAGTTTACCCAGTTTTCCTGCCTTTTCCAGTAAAACCTTTCTTTGTTAATTTCCTTGATTTAATAGGGCTGTCGTGCCTTTGTGCCACACCCACAGCACATTTAAAGGGCCAGTACACATTTTTAAAGAGTTAAAGTAAACTATTTTTAAACAATAGGGTTAAGCAAACAACTAAATTTTCTGATTTTCTGCCCAATATTTGTGCCATGAAGACTCACTATGAGGATAATTGGGTTGTTTCCATGATTTTGTGGCATTTTTAAGCTCAAAATTGCATTTTTAAGTATCTCTTTTATTCAAATTTAAACAAAAATGCAGTTTGAGAAAGATTGTATCTGCAAAAATAAGCGTCCTGCTCCATTCTGATCCACGTATGTCTTCATATTCCTCATCTAAGGTGACATCCGGGTCAAAATTGTTCCCTTGGATTTCTGTTGCACCGCTAATGTTAGCTGTAAGCCAGCGGTAGAGCAGGTGGGAGATGGGAAGTGGGGGCGTGGTTGCTCTGCCTTAACGGTCCCGCCCACAACTCAGAGATTATATGCTATCAACCTGCAACCTAAGATAGCTACCATGTAAACAAAGACCTCTCAGCAAGAGTCCCGCCTACAACTCAGAGTTGAAATTCTAGCAACATGCTATTCTGTAAACAGAGAGCTCTCAACAATGATAACGGAGGCGGTGTTGCTCCGCATCAAAAGTCCCGCCCACAACTCAAAAGTGAATATCTAACAACTTATTTTCTAAGCTAGCAGTAAACTGCAAAAGAAAGGGGAAATGGGGGTGGGGTTGCTCCGCCTCAACAGTCCCGCCTACAACTCAGAGGTTCTCTTCTAACAACCAACTAAGCTAGCTAGAGAGCATGTAAACAGAGAGCTCTCAACAACGGGAAGGGGAAGTGGAGGCGGGGTTGATCCACATCAATGGTCACGCCCACAAGTCAAATGTGAATTTTAAACAGCTTACTACCTAAGCTAGCAGGAAAGCAAGTAAACTCTCAACAGCGGGAAGGGGAAGTGGGGGTGGGGTCGCTATGCATCAACAGCCACACAGGAGAGCATGTAAACAGAGAGCTCTCTGCATCAATAACGGAGGCGGGGTCACTCTGCATCAACGTCCCGCCCACAACTCAGAGGTGAATTTTAAACAACTTACTATCTAAGCTAGCAGTAGAGAGTGTAAACTCTCAAAAACGGGAAGTGGGGGTGGGGTTGCTCTGCATCAACAGCCACGCCCACAATTCAAAGTTGAATACTAACAACCCGCTAGCTGAGCTAGCAGGAGAGCAAGGAGCTCTCAGCAACAATAATGGGGGCGGGGTCGCTCCGCCCCAACAGTCCCGCCCACAACTCAGATTTGAATTGCTAACAATTTACTAAGCTAGTGGGAGAGCATGTAAACAGAGAGCTCTCAACTACTGGAACAGGAAGTGGAGGTGGGATTGCTGCGCATCAACCTCAGAGGTATGAACTCTTGCCGCTCTGCAGAAACTATGTCCTAGAAAATGACTGTTTTTGATTTGGGCTAAAAACAGCCTCATCATAATTGAAAGACCGCTGTGATCTGTCTTTACTAAGGTAGGCGGTGTGCATCAGCGTGTGTGAAAGCACCCAAGTCATGTACTCACTCCTGGGCTCACGCGGCCCGTCCACCGTGACCTTTATCGCTCTGTGGTAAGTCGCCACTTGTGGTGGGTTGGTGAATACTGTGATTGTCAGCGTGAAGCTCTTGCCTGTGGTGACATAAAAAAGAAGAAGAAGAAAAAACATCAAATAACATGTCATCAGCATGGACAACGACTGGTATTCATCCCTGAAAGTCACAAGTGTGTCTGTGATCGCACAAAAACGGAGGAAAACGCAACTTCAGGAGGAAAAACACATGGATGGCATTTTAATAGCTCCTTCCTTTCTCGATAATCCCCAGCAGTTGCTGCCCTGGGGTTGAGCGCCTGTCTGTGCAAGCGTGTCGACGAGGAATGCCGTGAATCAGCGGCGAAGTCAGCAGCCACACTAACGCCTGAAGTATGCAGACGCATCGCGTCGCCATGGCTACCGGCTACAGGAAGAGGAGAGGGGAGGGTCTGCTGCAGCGCCTCCTGGGAGCAGCTGTCCATTCAGCTTTTTCATGCTTTACCGTAAACAGGCTTTCACAGCAACAGATGAGTCAGGAGATAGCTGCAGCAGGTGTCCCACATGAGGGCCGAGCTGTGATTTACAGCAAAATGTGCCCAAAAATCCACTTTTTTTTTAGAGTTTGGAATCAAACCTGAAAACACCTGAACAATGATGCTATCAGTTCCTCTAAAAATACCCGTCAGCGCCGCCTCAGTCCGGTAATCCTTTCCACTTTTAGCCCCATGGTTTGCTCTGCTTGCACTTATCCGTCAATGCCAGGTGTTTATTTCAGACACCTCGAAGCCCGATCCGCCCCGGCTCCCGTGTCACTTCCTGTTACCAGATTCCAAACGGGATGCACGCGAGGTTTCCGAGGCAACCGATGGAGCGCCATCACTCCATCAACTACCTGACAGCTGCAGCAGCGTGTCCCCGAGAACCTCTGGAAGGCTGTAAATCAAGTAAATAATTTATGGCCGACTGATGAGAGACGCGAGCGTTGCTTAGGGATGCCAAGCATCCCAGGAATGCCTTTAGCCTAAACAGGGGTTAGTTTCATTTTGATAGGCTGATTATGTATGTGGTGATCAGCCACATGTTTATGAGTCACGTGAGAAAAGAAAAAAGTCATTTAAGGTTAGAAGTTTTCAGGGAAAAAAACAAACCACACAGGAGCCTCATTTTACCACCAGAGTGAGGCGAAAGCATGATTCACCTCTCAGACTTTGGGAGATGAGCGGTGGAGAGGTGATTATGTGGTTACCACCTCGGGAGTGAAGCCACTAATCCGCCCCCGCCGAACTTAATAGCTCAAGCCCTCACCTCTGCCGCTGCGGCCCACGAAGCGAAGGTCGTTGAAGCGCGCCACCTGATTCTTCATCACGCCCGAGGCGTTCCGCAGCTCCGCCGAGTAGTTCTCGTCGTTGCCCGCCATCACGGTGACCACCGTCCCGTCAGGTATATCCCCCAGGGCGACCACCTGACAAAAGGAGACGCATCTCTGTCACTAAAGAGGATCAAATGTTCCCAAAATCATCTTTTCAAAATAAAAGAAAAAAAGGCCTTTAGTTTATTCTTGGATGCAGATGAAAGAGAATTCCTATAATTACAGTCATAAGAACGTTTAAATTATATATTTGAGAAAGTGTCACTTTTTATTCAAAGCCAAAAGCGTTTACAGCCACTTTTGATCTGTCCCTTTAAATAATATCTGTCAACTGGGAGCAAATATTAAAAAACATCAATCTAAGATGTTTTTTTCTGAGATTGTTAACACCTCAGGGTGTAATAATGTTTTTAATCACATCAATGTGGCTTTTAGTGGGGCAAAATGGACCATTAAACGTCTCCATATGATTCTGAATTTAGTTTTTGCGTATTTTAATCATAAAAGCAAAATTACCTTAAAAACATGGAAACATTGCAGCCAAATTAGAATAAATGATGCGTTTCGTGGTATTTTTTCATCAAAATTATAATTCTGGAGTGGCAAATTCTTTCTTTCATGCAAAAATAGAAAAATAATAAATTATTATTTTTTTTAATGGTCTGACCTTAGAAGATGCCTTTATGACATTTCTAAATCAAAATTCTAATTCTGGAATCATTTTCTTAACAAATGACTATTTCTGACCTTAAAAGCGACAGGTAGGGTCTTGTTGCACCGCCAGTGGGAGGGCAGCACCGAGCAGAGGAAGTTCGGGCTGTCGGTCCGGACCAGCTCCGCCGGGTGGTCCGCTATGATCTCCGCCATGCTGCGGTTCTCGTGGGCGCGCAGTCTGGGCGCCGCTGCAGCCGCCGCTGCGTCCGGTTGCCCGGCCGGCGAGCTCACATCGTTCATCTTCCCTGGGACCGGCTGGAGGCTGCTGGACGGCGGGCTGAACCTCCGAGTGGCGCTGGGATCTACGGGAATGCGCATCACAACAGCGGGGATTATAGCGGCGCTCTCAGTTCCTCCTTTTTGTCCCAAACTTGGATTTTGCGCGTTCGCCAATGGAGAAATGGGGGTTCGGTGGCGCACGGCGCGCTCTAAAAACCCTCACAAACTCCAACTACACGCATAAAACCTTTTTTCCTTTTCAAAAAAACTTTAAAAGTAAATCATTTTGTTTAAAAAAAATGTCTCTGGATGCGTCCGCGCGCCGTTTATCACATCTATAGGATCAAATAGAAGTCCGAGCGCGCGCGAGGGTATACAATTACAAAAAAGAGAGAGAGGCAGGTCTGAAAGGGAACAGTCGACCCAGATGGTCCTAAAAGTTTTTGTCTGTCTCCCTTTGGGGAAAAGTCAAAGCGCCGCTCCAGGTGCGTCATTGAAGTCTTTGTGCCAATCTGAAAGGCGCTCTCCAAACCCGCAGGCTATGCGCGCACGCACAAAAAAACCTTCAAAGTCAAAAATTATGATCCCACAACGCCTGAAACTTCTACAATTCTTCCGGTTGAGACGCACGATTTGTGTGTTGAGGTTAAAAATGTTTACAAGCCGCGAAAAAAAGAAAGAAAGAATCGGTGAGCTGGAGGAGGCGGAAAAACGACCCCCGTTTTGTAGCCGTAAATGCGGTTAGAGGCTGGGGTTTCCCGGGCTCGTGGCTTTTTGTGGTTTATATAGCTCGAGCGCCCAGCAATTATTGCGCTGATGCGACTCCGGCACGTGGTGCGTGGAGTCAGATCCAGCCACGATCTATCAGAAACTGCGCATGTGTAGCGGATCTCCTCCCGGTGGGGGTTTTAACCGTACGTACCGACATGTCACCGGCTCCCCCGGACCGTCCGTGCGCTCCTGACGCAGCGCGCAGTCATTTCCAGGCAGCGCGCGGAGAAACCCAGCCCGGTGAGGCGTGAGTCACGCGCCATCAGGCAGGAGGGAGCGAGCGCGTGAGTCACCGGAGAGTCAGGTAGAGCCGCTGGAGTAGAGTTTCACGCGCTCGTGCTGCGCAGGTGTGCAGGTATTCCGACTTTAATTGATCCGGGATTCCAATTAAACCCGCCCGCCTCCCTCCCGGCGTCACGCCGTTTCTCAGAGTCTCGCGTTTGGTTATAAGGAAATGAAAGCGGCCTGCAGCTTTCGGCGCGCGGAGATGAGTCCCGGGACTCGGTTTTGCAATGCAAACGACGCACCAATTATCATGTTTTTCTACATGACGGCACAGACTGTCCTCGCGTTTCAGGTGTTCCACAGCACAGCTCAATATGGTCCAACAAAGAGCTTTTGTGCCAAACTAACAGCAGAAAATTGATTGATTGTGAAAAATACAAGACACACAACACAAATGTTTCAAACTCATAACAGAATTAATTAAATATATTGATTATAAAACAGAAAACAGACATTTATTCCACATTTGATTCATTAAATATTGTAATTATTAGTTAAAGTTAAGTAGAGTTTGAGGATGGCTTGAAAAGGAGCGGGAAGTGAACTTATATAATCCCACAGCTACTTAGAAAATAATTACACTGTAAAAAAATGAAATGTTGAACCAATTAACAAAAATTCTATTATTTGGATCACTGAAATTTATCAGTTTTCTTCCAATTATTAAAAAAAAAATCATTCAATAAAAACTAATATTTTTACAGAATTTTTGTTAATTGTCCAAGTGTTTTCTTTTTTACAGTGTATAAAAATATTCAAACGAGCACAACTTTGAAAAGTCAAAGAAAGTGTAAATATTTAGTATTAAAAAGCAAGAAAAAGTTATATAAACTCTAAAAAAATAACAGATCAAATGCTTGTTAAATAATATCCATAGTTAAAAGATGCTGTTCATAAATGTACAAAAAATACTAAAAATTGAAAAAATAATGACCTTTAAAGTTGAAATGATAGAACAAATAAAGATAAAAATGCTTTATTTTGAAAGTTTTTAACTTAAAAAAGAAACAAACAAAAACAAAGACATACTTGTGTCACTTTTTATGAATTAAATATTGTAATTATTAATAAAATCAAGCAAAGTTTGATTGATTGCTCCAAAAGGAGTTGGGAAGCAAACTTATATAATCCCACCCCTATAGATAATAATTACACTGTAAAAAGTGAAACGTTGGATCATTTAAGTAACATTCTGCAATTTGTTAAATTGAAAATCATTAGTTTTCATCAAAATACTTAAAAATGTCCTTTAATGAAAACTAATATTTTAAAATTACAGAATTTTGTTAATTGATCCAAAATTTCATTTTTATAGTGTATAAAAAATGGCCACAACTTTCAAAAATTGGAATTTACAGACAAAGAAAGTGTAAATATTTAGTATTAAAAGCAAGAAAAAAGTTCCATGAACTCTAAGAAATAAGAGATTAATGTTTGTTATAACAACAGTAGTTTAAACATGCTGTTAATAAATATTTTAAAAGATAATCAAAATTGAAAAATAATTTACCTTAAAAGTTGAAATGACAACAAAAAAGTAAAAAACATCTTATTTTGAAAGTTTTTAACTTACAAAAACGACCTAAACAAAACAAAAACAGAAACACAGACACACTTATGTCCCATTTGATTAATTAAATATCGTAATTATTAACTAAAGTCAATTAGAGTTTGATTGATTGCTTGTAAAGGAGTGGGAAGCAAACATATAATTCTGCCCCTACATTGATAATAATAACACTGTAAAAAATGAAACGTTGGATCAATTAACAAAAAATGTGTTATTTATGTTGAAAAAATTATTAATTTTAATCAAACTAAAGTTTTAAATTGACTTAAAAATGTCCTTTGATAAAAACAATTGTTCTAAATTTAGGAACTTTTGTTAATTGATCCAATATTTATTTTTTTACAGTGTATAAAAATGTTAAAATGAGCACAACTTAAAGTTGGAATTTACAAAGAAAATGTAAATATTTAGTACTAAAAAACAGGAAAAAAATTCCATAAACTCCAAAAAAACAAGAGATTGTTGATGTTTAATTATAGTAATAATAATAATTGAAACATGATGTTAAAAAAAATACTCAAAATTTGAAAAACGATTGGCTTCTAAAGTTGAAATGATACAACAAAAAAAGAGATAAAAACATATTATTTTGAAAGTTTTTAACTTAAAAAAAACTAACTAGATTCAGTAATTCTGCATTTAATCAAATCATCTAACAAATAAATGCAAAATGTGTTTTTTTTTCCCCCTTGTGTGTATGGTGACTGCTCTACTGTAGAGGGCATCCTCCTCCCTCTGTGAGCGCCCCGCTCCCATCAGCCAACCTAATCGCCCATCAGTCTCCCGGAGCCGCCACATCACACCACAGCATCTGCGTCGCCACTTGATGTTTGCTCCAAAACAAGCTTTTTAATTACGCTCAGTCTTAAAGATGGAGCCCTTTCAAAATAAATGAGCAGGCACAGCTGCTTTTTTAGAATTCCTTTACACATGTTTGATGTTGTCTGATTTAGTTTTATATATCTGAGGGAAAGATTTCTGCTTTGACGGAGAAATTCTTAAAATAACTGGACTTTTACTGACACGCATCTGGCGCCGCCGCTTCCTTTCAGTCCAAAACACTAACATGGCTCCTTTTTGTGTCTAAAATACTAAAAGACTAACTTCATGTTTGTACGGATACATACAAATAGTATTAAATCGATGATTAGAGAAAAGGAACAGGATAAACATTTATTGAATAAACTAAAACTACATTTTAACATAACTATAAATAAAATCAGACAGGAATATTATTCCAGAATGAATCAACTTAAACCTTTAATAACTTTTAATATTTTACTCTCTATAAAAATATATTTTGTCAAAATGATACAAGTTTAAAATAAGCGACAGACAACATCGGACCATTAATAACAATAAAATAAAGAGCTGCATATATTAACCTGGAGGGCCGGATCCGGCCCCCGGGCCATGACATCGACACATGTGATTTGAATGAACTTGTTTTCTTTTTTTGGTATAAATAAAACATAAATATAAAGAAAAAAATGCTGTTTTTCCAAATTATTTATGACATTTGCACAGCTTCCTTTCTTCCTTTCAAAATAAAAAACATCCTGTTACATAGGATCATCTCAATAAGGGTGATGCCAGCGGCGATTAAAAAAACTGTTTATTTTACTGTAATCAGCCAGAAATTCACAAATCAAAGTGACTACAATAAAACAGAGCTAATGAAGTAACCCTAACTGTATGTTTAACCATCTATCTGAATTATAATCTGGGCGGGGCAAAGCTTCACTGTAAAAGGTGAAACATTTTATCAATAAACGAAAAAAAAATAATTAATAACATTTTAAATAGTTTGTTTTCCTTAAATTAAGATTTTAAGTTGATAGTTTAACCAACTAAACTAATATTTTTGAATTACAGAACTTTTGTTGATTGATCTAATGTTTCACTTTTTACAGTGTAGAACATTTTTGGAAGGAAATGAAAATATTTTTTTAAAAACAATTTCTAACAGTTTTATTATTTATATTAATGTTCTTAAAAATGAAAAATGTTACTTTAATTTTTTCAGTGCACTGTAAAAATTAAAATGTTGGATCAGTTAACAAAAAAGTAATTTGTTACATTTAATAATGTTAGATTTTTTCCAAAAATCAACTCAAAATGTCGTTTTAAATGTAACAAATGACAGAACTTTTGTCAATCGATTCAACATTTCCCTTTTTACAGTGTGCCTAAAGAAGCTTATATTGATGATTTCCTGATTTTTATCAATAATAAATCTAATTTTGACTAAAAAAAATCCCCCCCAAATTTTAACAAAAATTTACAAAAAGTCTGTAATTTGTTAAGTTTAACAATACTAGATTTTATCAAATAAAACAATTGAGCTGAGTAAACCACAAACTCAATAAAACTTTTGTCAATCGATCCAACATTTCACTTTTTACAGTGCGCCTAAAGAAGTTTTTAATCATGATTTTTTTTTTTTTTTTAATGAGGCTAATATTGACTCAAAAAATTCAGGGAGGGGGGTGCAAAGCTTTGTGATGCCCCACCTCCTAGTAGCTCCGCCCCTGTAATCTGGCCCACCCTTTAGTCTGGTTGTACACTATAAAAAGTGAAAAGTTGGATCAACTAACAAATACTCTGCAATTTGTTAAAATTAAAACATATATATATATATATTTTAAACAAATTACATTTTTGAGTTGAGTAAACCATCAATCCAAACTTTTAATTTGATGAAAACCTTTTACAGTGTACTCACTGACCTCCAGTTTCATTTTTTATGGCACACGGCACTCAAAAGTCTTCAAAAATATGTTTAAGTTTACTTTTTTAATTTCCTTACTTTAAAAAATTTAAAATTTTCTATGGTTTTTAACCAGAGTCACAACGGAGGGCGTCAAAAAAGTAACACGTGGGCGGAGCTAAAGTTTGGATATTTAAAGAGAGGAAAAAACAGTTTAATCCTCTCGGCTTTATTGTTTTAAATTTGCTAACTATTTGAGAACAAAACAATAGTTTCTCTGATTTTTTTTTGGTTGTCCCATCAGAAGCAGCCCCCCCTTTAAACTAGTCGTGACTTCAGCCCTGACAAGCCCAGCTCATCAAAGAGTGTTTGTCCCATCTGACTCCGCTTTGCCTCTTCCAGCATCTGTCTTCCAGCTCCCTGCAGGGTCGGATACGCTTTCATACAAACCGAGGCCTCGCCGTCTGCCTGTCATTCCGAGGTATTGGACCGACCCGCGCGGAGGGTCCGACATCCATCGTTTGATGTTCTGGAGGTTGTTAATGTGCCAGAATAAAAAAAAAAAAATCATTTTTTCCTTCTTTCCAGTGAGCAGATTTGAATGATTTGGAGGGGATATTGGAGCGATTCTGCTCACTATTAACAGATATGATGTAGGATAAAGTTATTCAAGTATGCGGGCCGCCTGGTGCACAGCTGGATCGTCTCTCTCAGCTCTGGTATTATTCATCTACTGTGTTACACTGGCTTGGAGTCATTGCACAGTAGGAGAAGTCACTAACAGAGGAGAACCACAGCAAACCACATTCTGCCTGTGATTTATGGCATCAGTGGATTTCTGCCGCTCACTTTCAATTATTTGTTTGAAAAGAATCTTTTTTTTCCTGTTGGGATACGGAGCAACAAAACCTTTAGATTTGATGCTAAAAAACAGCATAAAAGTTCCCCTTCTTGAGCACATTCGGATCCTTCGTCATTCAAGAGGAAAAAGACTTGAGGCTTCTATTTCCTCGAGTTTCTACGGGATGTTTCCATGTTTCCAGCAAACAAACCCGGCGTTTTGGGGCATCAGCGATGAGCGCTTCTCCTCGTGACCTCACTGATCCCGGATCACGGCTAAGCCCTTAATTATTGTTTGCGACCAAAGCCGTGACATCACCGTGAACCGTTGGGATGAGGACAGCACGCTTTGCGGTCCGCCGTGAAGTTGTCAGACTTTGAGATACTCTTTTCCTGATGCAAAAGAGCTCGCCACTCGGAGGGGAGGAAGGAGGGGTACAAAGACAATTTCCTCCCCGCTCTTATTGCTCTGACTGTCTGCCGCCTTCGTGGAGGTCCCTAATTGAGATCACTTGTACTTAAAATAGGAGTTAAAACTTCTGCGGGTTGGAGGCGGCGAGGAGAAAATAAAGCAGTAATATGTGATGAAGGCTGCCATAAAGAGCCCCAATGATAGATGTGAGCGAGCGGAGCTGAGAAGTCTCTCTGCGTCTGCCAGCAAACCCTCAGATGTTGACGTGTCCCGCACCACCTGCTGTCACGCCGCCGAAACCGGGGATGTTGAAAGTGAGCGGGAGGCGCTTTCATGGAGCTGAGGCCAGAAAGTCCCATTTCAGCGGATTACTTTTAGCCAAAATAACAAAAATGTGAGTCGTTTTCTTGGACAGTTTCTGCATTTCTGCTTCCGTCACCAATAATGCTTCAGTCACAAATACACGGCATTGGCAGAGTTTACGTGTTCACACCAGCATCTGATTTTTTAAAAGTTGTTGGCGTGGTCATATGTAGATCAGGCTTATTTTTACAGATCAAAACCTAAAAGGAGCCACACAATCTTACTTTAGCCTTTAAGAAATTTGGATTTTTTAAACAATAAATCTGAATTATATCTATTTTTTGGAATGAACAAAAGCAAAAAAACGAAAAGAACCGAGCAACTCACCTTTGACAGAAGCTGAAATAACTTCCTTTCAAAATAAAAGACATTCTGTGCCAAACTGGATCATTTCCATGCAGTTCAGTACAACTAGTACCCAATGTTGTGCAGCATAAGATAATATGTGCTTTTAACTCATAAATTAAATAAATGCAATCCTTACTTTAAAAATGTTCCTCGCTTTGTCCTCAGCAGTCTTACACTGCTGGGTTTTGTTATTTTAGTTTGGGGTTGGTAGTCTTAGTTTGTAGGCTTTGTTTATTTGTTTTCTTTTGGTAGTTTTGGTCATTTGACATATATTATTTATGGCCAAAGAGCCACATGTGGCTCTGGAGCTGCAGGTTGCAGACCCCTGATGTGGCGTCAGTCGAGTAAGAATGTCTCCATTACGAAGTCAGTCGGTGTCAGGCAGCAGCTCTGATTGGAGGATGTGTGAATGTATTTGGACGGTGACCGTCCATATCAAGGGCCACCAGCCGCCCGGTAACTCAGAGGTGAATAAAAGCTACCACTGGTCATTCCTAAAATGTTACCATTTTGACAATTTGCAAACTGTTAGTATTTGATGTAAAAGATGTCAGATATGCATTGAATTTTGATGGAACAACTGGAGTATCATATCAAATCCACAGATTAAAAGGTGTAAAATCAATCAAGAAGTTCATAATTGATGTGAGGGAAACTACAGTTTCTCTTTCTGTCTTTTTTCAACCGTCTTAACATACGATTTAACTCTAGAGCACTGTCAGTATTTACATGATTTCCAATATGTTGCATTTTCCCGAGTGTCACGGGTCTCTGGGTAAAGTCATACATGTCCCAGGAATGGGAGGACCAAAGACCAAGTCTCCAGTATCATTATTGTTTTTTTTAAGAATTTTTTTGTTCTCAAATTCCTAATTTTTCTATTATTATCAAACATGTTTTTAAGGATCTTCCTATGTTGATATTTTCCCTTTTCATGCATGAATCAAAGTTGAAATAAAAGAAAGCTACTCTAATTTATCACATATTTTGATCTATTTCTCATGACAAATACTTTTTATTGGGCATATTACAATATATTGGGTAAAAATTACCCAGCAAAAGTGATTGTGCAACTTTTTACAGCGAAAGTGTTCTAAGGATAAACAAAAAGACGTCCAATCATAAGTCAACACCTGAATACATTTCTCTGTTAAATGCCGTGCATTATTATTTATAGATTTAAACACCATATGAATAAGAAAATATCGATATCGATCCAATACCGATACCAACTTGAGAGTGTATTTTCTATCTTTTCCCAACTACATTTTAGAAAGAAATGTCATTTCAGGCTGAATTGTCTTCACATATGTCCTCCATCATCAGAAAAATGCCATGTTAAAGACACAGTAAAAATCCTGCTTCCCTCCATTCGGTTCCAGGTTGTCCCTGAAGTTGTGCAGGTCTTCCCCTGCAAACATGCACCTTTCAATCACGCCTGATCGTGCTATTAATCAAACAGTGACTTCCACCCCTCTGAGACCAGTCTGAAGCCCTGGATTGATGGAAACCATCGTACCCCGGGGTGGTACTGCCCCACAGCTGGGAGTAGAAACTCTGTAAAGTGCATTTTTCTTGGACCGAGACCCACAGTTGGTGCTAAAGACAATACAGACACTGGGGTTAGTCCAACATACCACTTTACACATTTCTCTTCCTCTGTGTATTTCACTGCTCTACTTCCTCTCTGCAAACTAGCCAGCTAGTATCAAAATATTTATAGTAAATCTGCAAGACATGCTGTTCTCATGTATCCGAGAGCATTTAGCCTCGTGTCGTTATGCGAGGTAAAACCAACACCGGAGTTATGAGGGATATTTCGCTCTGTTGTCTCTTTCTGTGCGGTGTGATTTATGTGACACACAGGAGAGCCAGAGAACCAAAGACAGGAAGAGACGAGCAGAAGCCCAGACTCGCAGTCGCGGCGGGGCTATCGGCCGTCGCTCTGCCATTTCACGTCACACCGTTTGGAAGGACAGGCTTGGATGAACGAGGAAAAGGATGTATGTAGGAGGGAGGGGATGTCTTATGGATGCTCAATTGCACACAGACATAAACCAATAAACCATCGCCGTGGATGGCGTTCACCCACGTCTGGAAATATCCCATTCGGAGATAAATTACCGCCAGACAGAGTGTTGCTTTGCTGCTATATTTCAGGGGGGTAATCGGTCCAGAAAACTGCTACAAATGTGTGCCGCAATGAGTCAGGACTCATCAGAAAAAGTAAGCCGGCGAGGCAGCGACAGCCTCCACTGTGATGGGCGTGCAAGCGTGCAAAGGCGCTCGACGTCTCAGTGTTTTCTCATTTTCCTGATCTCTTTCTGAACACGGTCCAGCTGGGAGCAAATCCAAAACACTCCGCCTGAACTCTGCAACCTGGAGCTGTAACTACTAGTTTGAATTCCAAGCCATTCATATGTCAACATGGCCCCGAGAAGTCTTGGCTCGGGAGTCTGGAGAGGTGTTGCTTGTTGCAACTGCGCCTTAAAGAGTTAAGATGAGGCGGCTGACGCAGCAACAGAGACTTCTTTAGCCTATTATTACTCTGAGCCCATTAGGCTGCTGGTCAGATATGAGTCACGATAGATAAAGACGACAAAAACACGGAGCTCACCTTGTGTAACACGCCTTCAGATAGAATCAAGTTTTTTGGAAACTGATTGGTTTAAAGATGGACAGCATCCTCAAAGTTGAGGGAAAATTGAAAAGTTCTCGTCCAATTGACCTACGATGGCGTACTTTCCACATTTTGGATTTGCTCTGCCCCCTCGCTGATCCTCGGCTGGCGCCAGCTTCCCGAAGTCCCAACTACAGACTCATCAACTGCCGCGTCCCAAGAGGAACATCATTTACGTTGTGAAACTCTGTCCTTCAAATACAATCTTTTTCTGCGGCGAAGCTGAAATATCGAACGTCACACCAGTAAAATATCCCTCTCTGGCAGCGGGGCTGTTGGGATGTGGTCTTGAACTGACAATTAAATTGTCCTCTCAGAGTACACTCTGGAAGTGAGATTTATAGTGAATAATTTCACAAGCACTGATGATCTTCAATATTTGAACTGGATTTTATGGCGCCGTAGATCACTCTGATACGTTCACGAATTCTCTGGGGACGGAAAAATGTCCCCAGTAGTTGCAGAACTCATTTACAGGCAATTAAAGGGGCGATTTTCTCTCACGAAAGCGACATTACCAAATGTGAACGCTGCGTTTGGCGTTCTTACATGTAAGAGACTATATGTAAAGCTTCCTGAATCTACTAGAGGACACTTGAGAAAATATAGGAGCCACTGTGGTCAAAAGAATCTGAGGGGAATCAGTCAGACTTGTTTGGACAACCCACTCAGCTCCATACCTGGACGCATGGTTCTGGCCCCCTACGCGACCATTTTTGACCTTTTGGGTGTCCCCAATTTGTCGTTTCTTGGACTGTTCTCATTAAACCAGGGGGTCCAACCTCCAGGCTGCGAACCGGTACCGGTCACAGACAGGTAAAGAATGCCTATGGTGATCAGGGGACCCCAACCAGTTCTGCTTCAGTTATGCTGTCCCGTACCACACATCTAGGGTTGGGGGCCCGTCATTCTTTTTCCTGTCTGTGGCCCCGTACCAAGCAGCCTTTGGACCTGTACTGGTTCACTCCCTGGAGGTTGGGGACCCCTGATCTAATGGGAACAGCCAACACGTTGGGGAAACCCAAAACGTCAAAAAGTGGCGCGGAGGGGGCCCAAACCATACATCCATATATGACGAGTTAGGAGTGAGAATGTGTTGGTTTGTAACATGCTACAAGTTAGCCACGTTAGCATGTTCACAATGAAATTTACCCTAAAAACCATAATCCACAAGTGTTGAAGAGATTGGACTAAAAACGTCCTCTAAAGCTTAAAACTGGAAAAACTGTCATTGTTAGTGTCAGTTAAAATGAAGTTTTTCTCAAAGGATATTCGGTTCTGGTTCTGGACGTTTTCGTTTGATTCTGTTTGATTTCGCTCTCCAACTACTAAAAAAACGAGGACTAACTAGTGCCGTGGTTTGAAAAGCTCCACGCTCACTACTTTCTTCTTTTTTTTTTTTTGTTTTTTTTGGTAAAAACAGTAAATATGACGTCACAGTTTTCTTGAAAGGTCTAATAAAGATTAACATATTACAAAGATTATTATTAATCCACAGTGTTTTAAAGATGAAAGCTTAAATAGCTCATAAAATAATGAAATTAAATACATTAACTTCACCTAAAAATCATTCAAACACAATGCATATAAACACTATATTCGCTAATCTAGTGAGCATTGATGCTAACTGGTTTGTCGCAGGGACTTCTGGGAAATTTTTAGGGCACCTAAAAGCTCTACAAAATAAACCCACTAAGAGCACTAAGTAGTAAAGGATTTTGGACACAACCTGCAGTTAAATCCTCGTCCATTTTTATTAGCAGTACATAATAAAGCACAATCCGACACCGCTACATGCTAGCCACGTTAGCATAGTCACAATAACATCCAATTTTTGTCCCTTTTGTTAAGAAAAACAAACTAACGCTCTGAAAACTACATTGATCAATCAGAATTCATCCATCAGGGACGGGCGATACTGGGAAATTACGTATCGAACTGATATCAAGTATCACCGAAATTGAAACAGATATTTTTTTCTTGAAATGTCTGATCATAGAATACAGTTTTTTGTTCAATAAGTGTATGATAAAACACAGGACAGAGACTTTTGGCAAATAAAATGTTTTTTAACAACAATCTGAACTAAAAATCCATCAAATTTAGAGTATAAATATCAGTCGTGGCATAAAACAATAATAATAAAGAACAGTAACTAATATAAATAAAAATAAAAAAACTACCACATTCGATTAATCCCCTGGGGGAGCGGTGAGCTGCAGACACAGCCGCGCTTAGGAACCATTTAATAATTAAAAATATAAAGAACACAACAAAAAAATCCTTCAATTGATGTAAATATTGTGAGCAGCATCGTCAGATTGGGCGGGTTTTTGCTCAAATTCGGCGCCCAATCTGGCAACACCCCTGACAGATAAACACAAGACTCACATGAACTCTCTCTTTCCTTAAAGTATTGAGGACAAACTGTACCTAAGGTATTGATCTCATCACACTAGTATAGATTGTATCGATGATCGATCCGCCCACCCCGATAATTCATAAATAAAAGTACACCAGATTAAACGCCACCCTGTCGTTTTTCTGAAAACAATTACGGCTTTTTTAAAATACGGCACAATAAAACAACACAGTGCCACCATTAAATCTTTTTTCAATCAATAAAAGCCTTCCTCTTAATCTCGATAATAATGTCTATAAAACAGTTACCCGCCCGGACAAGCCCCCAATACTTAACTGTTCTTTTAATGTGCCCCTCTTTTAATGCGCATAATGGGCCCATATGCATGTGGGCGTGTTTGTGTGGAAACCCCAGTAAAGGGGACTTTTGGTTAGCATGTCTGTAATTTGGAGGCCCAGTGAAGACTCCCAGCAGCCTGTTTACCAGAGGGACCCAATTTAGTGTTTTGTGATGCACCAACTGCGTCTTTGTCTCCAGAACTCGTGTGACATCACAGCCGGACGATAAATATGCATGTAGAAATGACAAATTAACATATTTCCTGTCGGTGCTCCTCAGGAATCGTTCCTCGCTGCTGTTTTTCTTCATCTTACGAGAACGGCAAACCAAGAAAAAGATTTTCATCATAAAGAAAACAAAGATCTTCAGAAAAACTGCTTTAAAGGTGTTTGTCAGCAGAAAACGTGACTCCTATTTCCGCTCAGTCTAAACCTCTAGAGCATTGACTCTCCGTCTCCGTTGGGTTTTCCTCCCCCCTTCCGAAATAGTCCTTCACCCAAAAAAAATCAAAACAATGCATTCAGCTCCCACCCTGTCATTTAGCTGTGACTTTCAATCATCTTTGCTCTGTGTTCCTCTTTCAGAGAGAATTGTTGCAGCATCCTAAACCTCCATCACAAAAGAGGAAACGAGATGAGAGGCGCGTTCAAAATGTGACTCTAATAAAATATTCCTGCTCCTACGGGATCCTCCTTTGCTCATTCAGCACCAGCAGACGTAAAACGCCTTTCACTGGTCTCTGTCCAAAAAAAGGAGAAAAAAAAAGGCAAAAGAAGCCGAGCTCCTTTGGGAGAGACGCGAGATGGAGTGAACAGAGCTACAACTTCAACAAAAACCAACAACAGACGACTGTAAGACAGCAGCCGTCTGCTTGAGTGACGGGACTCCAGACGCTGTAGTGAGGATCAGTGCAGGTATATGATCTTTGATCAGCAGGAGACGCCGGTGCGAGCGCTGTGATCGGACTGAATAGGTGTAAACTGGAACAACAACAAAAATAACAGTAAACTTCTCAAAAGTCACAGGAAAGTGCTTTCAAACAAGCTGTAACACAAAGAGATGTCTTACACTGCTGTTCATGCAGAAAACTTTATTAAAAAAAAGCCTGAACAAAAGTCGCAAGGCAGGAAGAATTGTTATAAATTAAAGTCGGAAAAAGTGCATCCATCCATTTTTGTCAGCTACTTTTCAATAAGTAATTCTTATTGGCAAGAAAAGACTGGAAACCAGCACAAAACGGAGCAAATCTGAGCAATTATAATTCCCTTAGAGACGTTACTTTTACAGCTGGGAATCGATTAATAAAACGGATTAATCGCAAACTGGGAAAAATTAATCGCGATTAATCGCTTTTTTGTTTGGTTACAGTATTTACCGACCACTTATTATCTACAAATATTCATAATACATACTGTACATTTAAAACGTCTATTTTTAGGTGTCAATCGATTAAAAAAATAATCACGATCATGAATTTTAGGTGAATTTTATATAACAAAAACAGGCCAAAAAGAACATTTTGTCTTCATTTTTACCGTCTAAAATTCAAGTTTTAACTCAGAAGTGTAATTTATAAGAACAAAACACATCAACAGTAAAATAAACAGAACTCTAAAGACGTTTCCGTCTGCTGTATTACTACAAGAAAACAAAAATACTGACGTACAACCATAAGAAAATAAAAAATAAAACCCAAATGTTCTATATCATTGCACAGACTACTTTGAAAAAACTTTTCTTTATCATCTGAACAAAAACAGACCATAAGTGTTTGAACGCACAGCAGAGGCAAAGCGAAGAACTGCTTCTGTGCGAGGTTTAATTCATTTGCATTCATAAATATTAATTATTTCTGATTAATTGCGTGAGTTAACACGCGATCGTTCACAGTTATTTTCTAAGTTAATTACAATAGATCCACAATTATTACCTTGTTTTTAAATTGTTCTTTTGAGCTTTTTTTTGAACTTCTTTTAGTCAAAATTGTATTTTTTACCATAATATTTTTTACAAAGTAACGAATTACTTTAATTAACTTACTTTTTTCAGTAACTGAGAGTTGTTACAAACTACAGTTCAAATTTTGACAATTGAAATACAATGAATCGACTAAAGTGTTCCCTGACTGTGTCGCGGTTCCTGTTTCTTTCAGAGCGACTCTTTTTAAACTGTGTTCTGTGTCCTGATTGGCTGTAGAATCTACTTAAAATTCACAGAACACATTCATTTGATAAATTAGCACAAATTTTCAATCGTGATCAGATCTTTTTACTCCGAAGGTTTGAACTTTGAGACATTAAAACACTTTGGAAGTGTGTAGTGAGGAGTTTCACCGTCTTTAAACACCTACAACTTCACAAATTCCTCCTTTCTGGTCATTTTCGGAACATAACCTCAAGACAAACAAGGGAGTCTTGTTACTTCATTACTTTGTGTAAACTGTAGTCTAACATTTTCTCTCTGTTAAATGAAGAATGATGTGGAGATATTTTAAAAAAGGAGTTTCTGATGCGTACATGTGCACTAATGCAGGTTTGGAGATAAAACGGCGAAAGAAAACAGAAATATAAACGTGAACGAATTCCTAGGAACATTTCACAACTGGAGAACTTTGAATTAATTCCATTATTTTTGTTGAAAGTCTCCAAATTCTGCCGTAGCCTGCCCCTATTTCCCATCATCCATCTGTTTACATGCTTTCCTGCTAGCTTACAACCCCCATCGAGCAGTATTGGAGCTGTCCAGCCGTAGACGTTCATGGATCTAGTCGTCTACGCCAGCTCAGTGGTCTTATGGTAGAGTGTCCATCCTGAACCTGGAAGGTTGTGAGTTCAAACCCAGGGCTGAGTCATACCAAAGACAATGATTGGGGAGTTAAATGGTGTCTGCAGCTCACCCCTCCCCCATAAACCTGGCTGCGTGACAGCTAATGGGACTTTAGGTTTTTAAGTGCATCAGAATGGAGTGGAGAGGGAGCGTCTACATCACACATTCAAGCTTTTACCGACAGCATTTTTTCATCTGCTCCTGATTCACAACAATTTCAATAAAGAAATAGAAAAAAATGTGATTTTAAGCTTAATTTGCTTTATAAAGTCATCAGAAAAAAGCCACAAGAACATGTTAAAATCCCAGTTTCAATCGCAGTGGGTCTTTAAGTCCAATTATCAACTGCTTTCTCTGCTGAAGTGTCTTTGAGCAACACTGGCAAGAAGCAGCTTGTGGCAAAAGTTGTTATTTATCACACGATTGTCTGAATTCTAATGACGTTACATCATGAACCACTTTAAAAATTAAGTTAAATGGAGATAAGGGTTTATTGGAAAAAGTAAAGTGACAAATAGTGGATTACTTTTATAATAGGTTATGAGGAAAGTAATCAAAGTACAGTTTCACTTAAAGTCATAAAAAAAACACTGTTCTCTCAACCTGGCAACCCAAACCCTCCTTAAATGCAGCGGAAATTATGCTCTGGATATTGAAAGATTTGCTTCAGATAAACAAACACCAGCAGAGAGCTCCGTTACAGGCTAATTAACATGCTAACTGTTTAGTCTGCACAACTTAAGGTTGAATTCTGACTCCCATTTCAAAAATAATTTGTCAAAACTCGGCTCCCCTTTCAGCAGAAATGTTTGAGGTTTAGCTCTAAGAAAAAGCCCAGAACCACCAAGCACTAAAGTTTGGTGGAGACCTCCAGAGGTCCCAGATATTGAGGAGATATTTGTATGTTTCTGCTCCGTCTGCCTGTCTTTGTCTCTGGAGACCACTTGACAAACGAGAGCTACCTTTTCAAGCTTCCCTCCTCTCCCTGGAGACCTGTCACTATCGCCTATTCAGACTTCAAAGACTCGGCGTCCCCTTAAACACACCTACACTCCCCCCCCCGCGTCTCTGGGGCGTATTTTATTTCTCCGAGCACGCCGGGATCAGGCCTCGTGTGTGCGCCACAGGTGGTGGCGACTCTGATTACCGCGGTGGCCGAGAAGCATCGGCCCGTTTTCCTGAACGTGTGGGCGAGGGGCAGCGTGTGGGGGGCTTTAAGGGGCAGGAAGAGGGTAAATGATGGCCACCCCCACAGCGCCATATGGGAAGTGGTCGGACAGAGTTTTATAACCAATCGTCCGTTCGACATGAAAGAATCGACACACTCCGGCCGCCTTCGGGGGCTTGTGTGGGCGTTGCCGAGTGGGTGGGCTCTGTGATTTCCAGGTGTTGTGTTCACACCTCAGCTCTGGCAGGGGGGCCCCTTGGTGCGTGGGCTGGTAATTTGAGCAAATTAGGAGATGGGGGGGCCTGTGTGCTATTAATGACACCCCAGCCCATCTACTGGACGTCCGTCTATTGTGTCCCACCTTTCCTTTTTGTGCATGGAGTCGCCCCCCAGTCCCATCTGCGCCTTCTGCTTCAACGCCCACCCTCCCTCGCCCCTCTAAAGGTGCGGAATGCGCACACATAAACATGCATGTGGACACGAGGATTGCTTCCAGGTGCACATTTGATAGATCGGTTTAAATTTCCCGTTGAATCGATTTCATTTTGTTTCTTTAGAGCAAATTATCACATATCTTTATTTACCGAAGAGAGTATTGCACTTTTATCAGAAATGCTTCATAAATAAGTTAAAATAAATGTATATATTTAGGGGTTTGAGCGGATAGTGCATTCCTTTCAGATTAAACTAACAAGGTGAATAAAATCCCCTTTTCTCTGGCGTGGCCCAGAACAGGTACGTCCTTGTGTCCGTCCTGTGGCTGCACTTTCACTCACTTCACGAAGAAAAGTCCATATTTCCTCCTGATAAAATAAAAAAAGCATGTTTTGAAGCTTGCTTTAAAGCCTCTGCATCCTAAAATAGGATGAAAAACCCGAGCGTTTGTTGGTTAGAAGCTCGACTGCTTCGTCGGACCAATTTCTGAAAGTGTTAGGTAGCTACTTCCTCTCTGAGGGCTTATGTCGGATAATTCGCTCAGCGTGATGCTGCTGTAAAGGAACCAAAGCTTGTTAAGAGGGAAAATAGCTCACAAGAACTGAAGAAAAATCTAATCTGGAAACATATTTATGAACCTTTTGGATTAAAGGGTTCCTTAAATTTGAAGATTCCTTTGGATAACTTGCAAAGATGACACAGGGTCTCTAAAAAGACCCTCGCCGTGGATGTGAGGGCGCCTGTTTCCCTAGGAAAGTTCTCCGAAACAACATTAAAATCACAGGTTATAGTGTTCCCATGACACCCCAAATCACAGAGTCGGAGCCGCCATTCAGTCAAATGACATCGAGCTTTTGATTAAAACGCATCAACACTCGGCACCTCTCTGATTACCCGCAGGAATAACCACAAACGCTAATAAGTCCTAATAGTTGCTCGCAAACACAAACGGCGGAGTTTCACTCCATCAGCGTGACCCTGCTGGGGATTAAATAACGTGTTTTCCTCTGAGGTACAATTAAGCAATTCTAAATAGAGTTCCTGTGAGCGGAGAGGAGTCCTCGCCGCACAGTAGCAGCCAGTGAAGCCGATTCTCCCCTCCTGGCTTTTCCAAATTACCTATTGATGAGCGGTCTTCAAGGAGGAGGAGGAGGAGGAGGAGGAGGAGGAGGGAGGATGTCTGGTTCACTTTTAAGATGTCTCCAAGAAGCAGAGCCTGTGGTTAGATCTAAAGCAACAGAAGCTGCCGTTCTCAGATACATATGGACCCTGCAGACGGTCAGAGACTTTTGGGAAAACCATTTTTTCTCCTGGGATTTTATTGTCTAAATACAATTAAGAATCAACTTTTAAATGCTGCAGACTCCAAAAAATGTATTCTTTTTTTAGTTTTATCTGCCAGTCTAAGAAGGTTATTCCCTCACAACCCTTTAGTTAGACCTTTTAGTGAAGGATTTCATACTTTTTGAAGCCACAAACTATCCAAATAAATAAAAAAAAGAGAATATTCATTCAAAAAATAACCAAAAAGACATTTATCCGTTGCTTCAAATCGAACCTTTCGCAGCTCCGACACAGACCCAGCTCTGTGCATTTATTTAAATAAATATAACCGGTGGTCTCGCAGAATCACGCCGCGCCGTCGAGGGGACTTTTTGTGGTCGACAGATTTACTGTCGGAGGTTCATAAACGGGAGCCACGTCGATGGGGCGAAGCGCCAGGATCAATCAGGTGGCATCGGCGCTTCTGCCTGCTTCCATTGTCCTCTCAAAAAAATAAAAAATAAAAAAAACTGGAGGGCTCTGGAGGTTAAATCCATGAAGGACTCGCTTCTGCTTCACCAGAAAACATCCTTATTAAGTGTTTGGACAAAGGGAGTTGAAGTTTATTAAATGGAGTTTAAACAAAATCTTTAAAAAATAAATAAATATGAGCTGAAAATGACAGATTTAGCAGATTCTTCTCCTTCTTCCTCAGTCCGGAATAAAAGCGTCGTCTCTGCATTTATTGAGACAGATTAATGGATCCCAGCGGCGAGCGCCAACCACTTCAGGAAGCGACTAATCAATACTCGATTGCATGTAGGAGCGACACCAAAACATCTTGTGCACATCTTGATCCAATGCTGGACTGTAAACGCTCAGAACCGCCGTCTGTTTACGTCTGTCAAAAATATTGCCCCCTGCTTTTGTTTTCTTTTTCTTTGGGGGTTCTGCAGTGACATTTGTAAATCCACCAGTGAGTCGCACAAACATACCATCCCGCTCTTTTCAGAAGTATTTATAAACATCAGAAGGAGTAAATACTGCCGTTTTCTCAGAGCTTTCCTCCCTCATTCAGATCCAAGATCCTCAAACCCCGCCGACCGCCCGACCCCACTGTCCCCCCGCGACCCGTCCGGGGAAGTGGTACTCACCCCAGAAGAAGTTCTGCTGACACGGTGCCACCGTGCTGAAAAGACTGTTAGATGCCATAGCCGCCGCCTCTGGTTCCGGCAAGCCCCACTTGGGTTCCTCTGTGGTTTCCGTGACCCTTGACACGTCCTAGACCAAGAGCATGTCATGAGGAGGGAAAACGTTGGATCCACTAAGCATCCTATCAACTATTCGGGTGACCGCAAATAACCCAAAAAAAAAATTCTGAGGCAAATATCGCCTCTGCGGATGGATCGGATGCTGTCAGACTTGCTTGGCGAGTGTGGTCGTACTTACTCGCTCAGCGTCGTCCTTGTGAGTGGTGCTGGCCGGCGCCGATTAACCATTTACGCTCCGAGTCGCCCTCAAACACAAACCCCTGAGCCGCACGTCTGTGGTTCTGTGGTTGTTTGGGAGGTGAGCAGAGCCCTCACACAACCCAACAGGCACCAGCTTTAAAACTCGTCTCTTTCCTGCCCTCCATGTGCCGTCACTGGAGACCCTGGGTCACATGCCCTCTCACGTCATCACGGCACGGCAGCCGAGTGGGACAGCCTACCGTTGTGGCTTTCCCTCCTCTCCTCCGAGTTTTCACCTCCCTCCTCCTCTTCTCTCGGCGTAGTACGGCAGCCTCTCTGGGGACCGGCGTCTGACGCTCCCATGAGTCAGGAGGCTTCAGTGGGGGGCAGCTTGTTCAACCGCCCAGCATATGGGGGAGCGGTCCTTTCTGTGTCGCTCCTCCGCTCCTTCTGCAGGCTCCCGTCTGCCTCTGAGCTCGGAGAGCTGAGCGGGTAAGATGTGAGGGTGTGAGCGAGGCGGTGTCGGACTGGGTGTGAGCGTCTGCTGGTGTTTGTGCAGCAGAACAAGCGGCAACGGTGCTGCGTAACTAGACTCTGACAGCGCAGAACGCCGCGCCAAACAGCACTCGTGTCATGGTGTCATGCACTAATCCAGGGGGTCAAACTCACTCGCACAAGGGGCCAAAATCTAAAACACACGTTACAAGCTGAACAGGATAAACATTTATTGAACACTCTAAAACTACATTTTTAAAACTTTAAACCGTAACTTTTTAACATAATTAGGAACTAGATATACAGGATTACCTGCTAGTGTGAATGCTGTAAGATGCAAGTGCTGATAGCTGAAGATGCTGAAGTTGATTTAGTTTTGCCAAAACAGCTACCATGTACCTAAAATATTAGCTTAAGTCCAAAACAGTCTAAAAAGCTAAAAAGAAATTGCAGAAAATAGCCAAAACAGCTAGCATGTAGCTGAAATATTAGCTAAAGTCCAAAACAGCCTAAAAAAACAAAAAAGCCTAGATTAGCCAAAGCAGCTAGCACGAAGCTGAAATATTAGCTGAAATATTATCTAAAGTCCAAAACAGCCTTAAAAACGAAAAAATAAATTGCGTAAGTTGGCCAAAACAGCTAGCATGTAGCTGAAATATCAGCTTAAGTCCAAAACAGCCTTAAAAACTAAAAAGAAATTGCCGAAATTAGCCAAAACAGGTAGCATGTAGCTGAAATATTAGCTAAAGTCCAAAACAGCCTAAAAAAAGAAAAAATTAATTCCGTAAATTAGCAAAAACTGCTAGCACGTGGCTGAAAAAATAGCTAAACTCCAAAATAGCCAAAAAAACTAAAAAAAGGAAATTGCCTAAACTAGCCAAAAATGGGTAGCATGTAGCTGAAACGTTAGCTTAAGTCCAAAACAGCCTTAAAAACTAAAAATTAAATTGTGTAAATTAGCCAAAACAGCTAGCATGTTGCTGAAATATTACCTAAAGTCCAAATCAGTCTTAAAAATGAAACAATAAATTGCCTAAATTAGCCAAAACAGCTAGCATGTAGCTGAAATGTTAGCTGAGCTCCAAAAATGATCTTAAGGGCTGGATATAATTACCCAGGGGGCCGTATTCGGCCCTCGGGACCTGACTTTGACACGTGCACTAATGGATGTGTTTGCGTGCCGGCTGTGAGACGCGATTGGCTCAGAGAGGGGGATGGGTTCCTGTAAATAGTCATAGATCACCTGTCTTCTCAGGAAGAGACAGGCTGTCACACACAAACAGCCACATGAACACAGACGCTGCTGCCAAAAAAATCTGAAAAAACTGGCCCACCAAGACGGAGCGCGGAGCAGGCAGGCAGGTCGGGACAATCAGGGATGAATCACACGCCGCTTCCCACAAACGTCGACACACATCCCAGCATGCTTAGCCCTTGATCAGCGATCACAGGTGTTTGTTACAGATCAGAAAGGCAGACGCAAAGGAATGCTTGGAATGGAAGTCGCAGCAGATCTAAAGAGAGGACTGCTTCAACCACTGAGTCAGTGCGCCGTATTTTCTGTACTACAATATGACATTCGTAAAGCCTTCAGCAAGACGCGTTCAAGAAGCTACTTCCAATGGAAAGTCTACGTTAACACATGTTCTGAGCTTCTGGGTTTAAGACTCTTAACTGTCCATTCACAAGTTTTTACAACCGTTTTGGGACACTACGTACAATTGAACGCACCTTAAACCAGTGGAACTTCGGCCAATCAGGGACTCAGATTTGTTAATATTTTAAGTTTTTTAACCATCTGAAAGTTGATCATGAAGGAAAAAAAAACAATAGTTGTGGTTTCTGCCCGGCCGGAGTTCTATCACACCAAGTCTTTTATATATCGGAATAGAGCTGTGAGAAGAAAAGCTGGATTTGCACGGCTTTGATATTTCGCACCAAACGTCTACCAACATGCGCTAGCTTGTAACAAGTAAAAAAAGGTGAAGAAGCCCCTCCCTGCTTGTCTAGTATGAACACCGTGAGCTAATTTAGAGATGTTAACGGCGCTCTGCTGACTTGTCAAAACGTTCTTTTTTTAACAAATATGGACATTTTTGTGAATATGCTAACGTAGCTAATGTGTAGCCGTGCCGAACTGTGTTTTTTCACATAATACTAAAAAGTTTAGGAGCTTGTTTTAGTCTTTTTTTTGCTTGTTTGTTTTTCGTGTTGCAATCCTCATGTCTTTAAACTGCGCTAACATGTAGGAATATCGCACTTTTTTATATTTTATTTTAAATGTTACTAACAAGATTTAGAGTTAGCATTGTCAGTCTTTTTATCTATTAAAAAAAAGTTAGGAGTTATAGCTATTGCTACTATGCTAATGTGGCTAATGCCGAACATGGCTAACGTGTAGCATGCCGCAAACCAGATCTAGAGTTTCTATGAAGGCTATTAATAAACTTTACTGCTGTCTGTCTCATTTCTGACTCATTTGATGAGCCTCACCATTCGGTGCGACTTATATACGATATACATTTAAAAAAAGACTACACAATAGTACAAAAAACATGGCTACCAAGAGTTGAGACACAGAACAGTGTTAAAAGCTCTGTCTCTTTTTGTTTTCTCATCATTTTAATGAATAACAATAAATATAAATCCAGCAAGGATTTTATCTCAAACTTTTATTTTAATTTAACATAAAAAATGAGTTATCCCCTAATTTTCTTTGACTTTTTGTTTATTTTATTTTCTCTTACACTAAAACGCAATACAATTTTTATTGACTTTGAGTAAAATATATCCTTGAACCAAAATACTTTAAAGAAATATAGAGTTATCAAACCAATGGGATCTATAACAACCAAACCAAGACAAAATCAATTAAAGGAAATGTTTTTTTCTACTATTTAGTGCAGTGTTTTAATGATAGGTGTTTGTTTTGAGCATTTTAATAGAAATTTATCCCAAAAAGATGACTTTTGTAACTTTTTTCCCACTTTTAAAAAGCTTTCTGTGACATAATGATTTAAATAAAAAAATGTGTCTACATTCTAAGTAAAAAATTAAACTAAAAATTAAGAGAAAATGTGAAACAATTTACCGGTTTTTGCACAAAAGCTGAATTTAAATCCTTTTCCTAATGAGACTGTTGACTATGAAAAAAAAACATACAGTTGAAAAGCATTTCCACCAGTTTTTAGCACTTTCCTCATGACTGTGTAGCTAAACTTTTCCCTGACTGGCTGCTTTGTAAATATTTGCTTTCTAAAACAAGAACATGCCTCTTGAGCTGCAGCACATGCTACAGGATCCTTTGGGAAGGTCTATTCAGATGCTGCAAACACGCCAAACATCACATAACACACACAGGACCTGTTTCCATTTAGAGCTTTCATCAATCAGCTTCACCTCCGCGCTGAAAAATTAAAAAAAAACCTCAAAACAGCATCTTTGATAATTTTTTTTTCTGTTTATGAATTAGCTTGCTACTCGATACCGAAGTTTTTCAAGAATAATATTTAAGGTAACGTCTAAACATTTTTTTCCTGCTTTTCTGTCAGAAAAGCGTCGGACGAAGTCCAGCTCCGCAGCCAGTTCCGCTGAGCCGCGATAAATTACAGTCTGACGGGGATGTAATTTGCACATCATGATTGAGCCTGAAACGGGGAGAAGAAATATAAAGCATCAACGTCAAAGCATGGGAAGAACAACTTCTTGGGTGGCAGAGCAGGAGATAAACAACCGTGATGGCTAAAATCAGAATATTGTTGTAGGGTCTCACGTATCAGAGACTATTAAGAGGAAAACGATCAATGTCTTCCCTTGATTCAGCTACAATGTTTTGCTAAAGTTTGACAAATATTGTTCTACTAGTCCGAACGCCAGTCAAAAACTTTAACTGAAGATTCTGTTTGTAGAGGAATGGTGTAGTTCTTAATGGTTTTAACATCACAAGGTACACGAACACATGAGGGATTATTTGAAGGCTTCATTCTGCCGTGGAGACAATTTTCCTAATGTATCTTTGCTGTCAGAAAAAGAAAAGCTTTTATGTGCGGGTAATAATGTTGAAGGCTGAAATATGATGTGGAATATAATATTTCATTCATTACTGGTTCTCCACTGGTGGCCGTGCGCTACACTTTGCCGTGCTTGTGTGTGGAGCCGAAGAGCCTGGCCTGGCTCCAAGCTCTGGCCAAGGTCTGCCCCGAGGACTGTGGTTGATGGCCCACCCTGCCAGACACTTTCACTCCTCTGCTGCCATTCAGGACCACACACCTTCAAATGGACCCCACTTTGTTATCTCAAGCTCTCAAAGAAACAAAATGGAGCCATCGTGTAGTGCACGTGTCAAAGTCAAGGCCCGGGGGCCGGATCCGGCCCTCAGGGTGATTCTATCCGGCCCTTCACATCATTTTTTTATATTGTTATTCATGTCCCGAAGTTATCTTGCGCTCATTACTAACTTGTATAATTTTGACAAAATATATTCTTACGGAGAAAGTTATTTAAGGTTTAAGTTGATTTATTCTGGAATAATATTCCTGCTTTTTTTATTATTCATAATTATGTTAAAAAGTTACAGTTTTAAAGTTTTAAAAAATTTGCATTCTGCAGCTTTTTGGACTATTTTGGCATTTACTACGATTTTTTGGCTATTTTAGCTACATGCTAACTGCTTTGGCTAATTTAGACTTTTTTCAACACACTCTCAGTAAAATGCGTACATATTCCACGACTTTGCACTCTGAAATACCGTGTATAATATACGCCAAACATGGTTTTTGCGTGCATATGATACGCAACGGTAGAGAATAGGTTGCGCCGGCGTACAATACACACGACTTTTTAGGTTTCGTTTTGGTCACGTGATCAGAAATCCTCCGGCTCTTTTCTAAATGACGTCGTTCCTGGTTAAGGTTAGGATTACGGTTATGGTTAGGGTTAGAAAAGCAAATTGTTCGTTTGTGGGGCTGTCTGTGATGCTCACGGCTCCACCAGGGGGCGTGTCAAACCTGGAAAACAGACTTTGACACGTTTAGGACCGCGCGTATTATATGCACGCAAAAACCGGTTTTGGCGTATATTATACACAGTATTTCCCAAATCTTGGCATATGTACGCATTTTACTTAGACTGGGCTGCTTTTTTTTTAAAGTTTTTTTAGGCTATTTTGTAAATAGGCTAATATTTACATGCTAGCTGTTTTGACTAATTTAGTTTTTTTTCAGCCGTTTAGGATATTTTGAAGTTTAGCTATTCTTTCAGCTACATGCTAGCTGCTTTTCGCTAACCTAAGTTATTTATTTTTTTAGGATAATTTGGGATTTAGCTGATATTTTAGCTGGCTATCAGCATCAGCGTTTTAAGCTGTTAACTTCAGCGTTTTTTAGCTTTGAGCTTCAGCATTTTTAGTATCCTTTCAGCATTTTCCATGGCCAAATTCAGCTTACAGCATTCACACTAGCATTTTCACAGATAATGCTATATATCTTGTTCATAAATATGTGTAAAAAGTTACTGGTTTAAAGTTTTTAAAATTAGCATTCTACTAGCTCGTTGGACTATTTTTGGCATTTACTGAGATTTTTTTAGGCTATTTTGGAGCTTGGCTAATATTTCAGCAACATGCTAGCTATTTTGGCTAATTTAGACTTTTTACATTTTTTTTTTGTCAATTTTGGTGTTTATCTAATATTTTATCTACATGCTAGCTTGGCTAATTTACTCTTTTATCAGTTTTTTAAGATATTTTGAAATTAACCTATTTTTTTCCAGCAACATGCTAGTGGTTTTTGCTAATCTAAGTTTTTTTTCTTTCTTTTTTATTTATTTATTTATTTTTTTTTTAGCTTTTGGGCTAATTTGACATGTAGTAAATATTTTAGCTGGCTATCAGCTTCAGCCTTTTCAGCTATCAGTACTAGCATCTTCAGCGGCCAAATTCAGCTCACAGCATTCGCGCTAGCATATTTGCAGGTAATGCTATATGTCTAGTTCATGTTAAGGTTTTAAAGTTTAAAAAATGTAGTTTTAGAGTATTCAATACATGTTTATTGGATTTCTGGATTTTGGCCCCTTGTGCGATTGAGTTTGACGCCCCTGGTGTCGTGGGATGTATGGACCAGAACATCCAGCCCAGAAAAATATGTCAAGTTAAAATTACCCCAGACGGGAGCAGACACACGACATTATTAGAAAAGGAAGGGCTTATTAATAGAGCTCATGGTTTGTGTACTCTGATGGCCTCCGTCGAGCAAACAGGCAGGTACAGTGATTCGCTTCAACAGGCGACATCTGTAAAACACCGAGGCAGTTTACACTGCGGCCAAGCCCGAATTAACTTGCTTTCATTGGAAACAAACACCACTTGCAATCAGCTTCTGTTGGCTGCCCCGCCGCTGGTGTGAACGTAAATATCTCCCCGCCGAGGCTGAAGCTGCAGGAGCATGCTGAGGAGTTTGTCCAAGACTCACGGAGGAGCAGAAACCCGATCCATGACACCGCGTCGCCAAGAGGATGTTGATGTTCTCCGCGAATTGTTTGGTGAGCTCGGGTATGGTTTAACCTTAATGAAAGGTAGATATTTTTCTTCTAGAGTCCAGCTGTAGTATCTCCATCTTCCAGCAACTTAAAGCTCTTTCTTGTGGTGTCTGGACAGCTGTTTTTGGAGTCACAGCTTTGAGGAAAAATAAAGTAATAAGGGGAAATGTTTAATATTGGATGGCGCGCACACAACCCAAACACGCATTAAAAATAGCTCTTGGAGTTGTGATTACATGAAATTGCATAAAAGGGGAAAGTCAGATCATCGGCGGCTGCAATGAGAAGGCTGTGGCTGACCACCAGCAGACCCCCCCACTTCCAACTCCCCGTTCCTCATTTTAATCAAGGGCACAGTCCAGGATAAACACTGCCCACCTACTCTGGAGTTCAAACAGCGAGGCCCAGTGAAGCACCAATGAATCCTGAACGTCCAAACTGAGTTAATTTGTGTGCTAAGTAGATGGAGCTGGACGTTTAGAGTGTCGTTGGCGCTAAAGTCCACCTCTGTTAAGCACATACGAGGGCTATGAGTTTTTCAGAGGAGCGACCACATCTGAAGCTACGGAAACACAGAGCATGTGAGGATTACAGCTCATGGTGTTCAAACTGAACAAGCAGGGAGGGGCTTCTTCATCTTTTTTTTCTACTGTTTTCTAGCACATGTACGCCACCTACAGTTGTACCAGGACTGTTGAAGAAGAATTCGCTTACCCAACTCTACGGCTACATGTTTGGATAGTGGAGCAGATGGGCTTCATCTAGATGGAGTTGGGACAGCTGGGGGCGCGAGACAAGCCAGAGGCGAGGTCCACGGCCAACAAGAGGAGCACAGACCATCCACCTGGAATGTGGAGTGGCAAAAAGGGACAACAAATGAATCACACTGCACTAAACTAAATGGAAAATAAATGATAAAGGCCGGATGCAGACTGACCCTTAGGATCCAGCCAGTACCAGTGCCCTAATGCAGTACCCTAACCCTAGCCCGGTCCACATCTGGAACCCATACTGATCCACATCTGGCACCAATCTGCATTCGGCCGGTACTGGGACATGGACCGTACCAGCACCCTAACCCTAACTTATCTCGGTACCAGACTCTGTATCTAGTCCGGTCAGCGTTAGGAACTGGTACTGCGTCTTGAACCAGTACGGGTCCACATCCAGTACAGATCTGCATCCAGTACCGGGACATGGACCGCACCAGTACCCTAACCATAACTTATCTCAGTACCAGACTCTGTATCTAGTCCGGTCAGCGTTAGGAACTGGTATTGTGTCTTGAACGGTACTGATCCACATCCAGTACAGATCTGCATCCAGTAACGGGACATGAACCGCACTGGTACCCTAACCTTAACTCGGTACTGGACGCAGACTGAACCTCGGGATCCAGCCAGTACCAGTACCCTAACCCTAGTCCTTGCTACATCCGGAACTGGTACTGATCCCCATCTGGCACCAATCTGCATTCGGCCGGTATCGGGACATGGACTGCACCAGTACCCTAACCATAACTTATCTCAGTACCAGACTCTGTATCTAGCCCGGTCCGCGTTAGGAACTGGTACTGTGTCTTGAACGGTACTGATCCACATCAAGTACAGATCTGCATCCAGTAACAGGACACGGACCGTACCAGCACCCTAAACCTAACTTATCTCGGTTCCGGACTATGTATCTAGTCCGGTCTGCATTAGGAACTGATACTGTGTCTTGAACCAGTACGGGTCCATATCCAGTACAGATCTGCATCCAGTACCGGGACATGGACCGCACCAGTACCCTAATCATAACTTATCTTGGTACCGGACTCTGTTTCTTGCCCGGTCTGCATTAGGTACCGGTACTGTGCCGAACCAGTACGGGTCCACATCCAGTACAGATCTGCATCCAGTAACGGGACATGAACCGCACTGGTACCCTAACCTTAACTCGGTACTGGACGCAGACTGAACCTCGGGATCCAGCCAGTACCAGTACCCTAACCCTAGTCCTTGCTACATCCGGAACTGGTACTGATCCCCATCTGGCACCAATCTGCATTCGGCCGGTATCGGGACATGGACTGCACCAGTACCCTAACCTTAACTTATCTCGGTACCGGACTCTGTATCTAGTCCGGTCAGCGTTAGGAACTGGTATTGTGTCTTGAACGGTACTGATCCACATCCAGTACAGATCTTCATCCAGTAACAGGACATGGACCGCACTGGTACCCTAACCTTAACTCGGTACCGGACGAAGACTGAACCTCAGAGCACGGCTGGTACCAACACCCTAACCCAGTCCGGAACAGGTACTAATCCACGTACGGTACAGGAGCAGGGCCTCAGGGTCACCCCATCCCAGGAAGGTAAGTAAAATCATCTTAAGGAGCTGTTAGGTGAACATGATCCGGTTCACGTCCTGGTACCGGTTTGCGGCCTGGAGGTTGGGGAGCTTTAATTTATCTGGAACAGCCAGCACATCAAAAAAGGACAAGTTGGGGACCCCCCAAGACATCATTTTTTGTCACGTAGAAGTTCTTATCCATACATCAAAATGTGAAGACTTGGGAATAAGAATGTGTCAGTTGTTGAGGACACGCCATGAACTGGACGAGATGCTCAAACGGGGTCAACACAGCCGCTAAGTCAGCATCATAATTACCCAGCAGGACAAGGCCGACAGTCACGTCCCGCCTTCAGCGGCACGATGCCGTCACTCCCGTCTCTGACAGAAGTCACGTGTAGCGGGAGCATCAACGTTTGGAGGGCCGTGACTCAAATCTGGAGGGGGGGTCACCTCAGCCAATCACAACATGAATGAGCCTCCACATAAGCTGTCCATTATGTGTCTCAGAGACCGGTTTTCTCAGTATGGAGAACAAAGTGGGCTTGATAAAAGCAGACAGCTCTGCGCAGAAACAAGCTATTACGAGGTGGAGTTCGGCGCTGTGTCACTGACAGCAGGGCAAAACAAAAGCCTCTGTTGTCTCCTCCAGCCCAGTGGGTTATTATTATTTGTTTTTTTTATTCTGTAGGGCTTTTGTGATGGATAATTGCCTCCTCACATGATTTCTTAATGCTGTGACTCGTCTTTCAGTCCCCGTGTAACACAATAACAAGACAGAAATCACAGGGGAGTCTAAATCGGAGTTTTCTGACATTGTTTAGAAGTGGTGGGGTTTTTCATTGTGGTGTATAACTTTAGGAAGATGTATGAGCAGGACTTGAACCAGTCATAATACAGTCTGGCTGGGAAGCCGGCTCACGGAGTTCACGTCTGCATTGTCTTACGGTATCCCTTTGAAAGGAACAGTTTTTACTTTACAGCCGAATATCAAAGTACAGATCAGACGGCAGAACTTCAGATCCTGATTGATGCTGCTTTAGCTTTGTAAACCTTCGTCTGTAGCATTTAAACGCAGCTTTGTGTTTAAAAGGTGTTATTTACCCCTTGAGAAATTATTTCTTTTTTCATGTTCAAAGCAGCCAAGTGTGCAGAAATAGCCTACAAACGTGTCTGGATTCAATTGTAAACAGTGTTCTTCACTTCTGAAGGTAACCTCGGGGCATTGTGTGTTAGAGAGGCTTTCTTCTGAGTCAGCAGAGATCAACCAAGGACAAGCCGGTCGAGGAATGCGTCTACCTCATGAAGACGAAGAAAAAAAGCTTCAAACAGAAAGCACCAGTCACATTATGCTTTAACATGTGCCGTCAGACGAGAAGAGGAGCGCACAGATTAGATTTACTCGGGAAAAATTAGAGGCTGCTTGTGCCTCTGGGAGCAGTTTTTATGGGGAGGCTAGACGTTCAAACCCCCAGAGGTCTGAACCAAAAGGAGAAAAGAGCATTAAAAAGGAGACATTTAAATGAGTCCGCTTTAAGATCCACCTGAACTCAAAAAGTTTAATGAGAACAAGTTTAAAAGTGACATTTTCTGTTATATAAGGAGAATATCCCCTTTGATAAATGTGTTTTTGGGGTGTTCTTCACTAATACGTTTCCAATGATCAAAGAAGAGAGATCTCGTTCTTAGAAAGCATGTGTTTCCACTTTTTACTTTAAATACATATTTTGAATCAAACAGTGAGAAATATCACTAAGCATAATCGTTATGAAAACATTTTTATAGAAGAGGTAATCTTTACATCAACATTTGTCATGTACACTGGTTTATGATAGTAAGTTAAGCTAGCTTTTGTTCAAAGAATTAATGAGAAACTAGCCAGCTCAAGTCAGTCCCTAGTGGTTAATTGGGGAATTACCTGTTGGAGCCAAATGGTGTTTCGTGTTTGTATGTTTGTGTTCTTAAATCTCACATTTTGTTTAATTTGTGAATTGTCGTATTTTTCTCGACACTTTACAGGTCAGTTAACCCCTTAATGCCTGTTGTCGCAAATATGCAACAGACCACTTTGGCTCCAAAGTTACCAAAATGTACTTAAAAGCAAAAACATGAGTGATTTTTTTTTCCTAATAGCTGGTATTACATTCAGCAGTTAAGGAGTTACGGTAAATTCAGAAAAATATTTATAATGCTGATGGGGATAGTATAATTCCTGGACTCGTAACATTGAGTGTGTGTGATGTCGGCCAGTTTATTCCCCAAATGAAGACGCCATATTTTCACGATACGTTGGAGCCAGACGGCGTCAGCAAGCAGTGATTGGTCTGAGTCGGCCTGATTTGACGTTTCTATGGCGACCACTCTCATCAGTCAGGAGTGAGCTGGTTGGAAGTCCACGCCACTTGAAAATGGACTACATGATCTTTTGACTGTTGGGCGTGGAGGCCAGCATTCCTCAAAGCATCTGATTGGTCGGTTTATTCTGACCAATAGAACGACAGACTAATAGCTGTTTATTTCTCTTTAGAAGTTTTTGGATTCTTGGAGCCACTTCCTGTTTGGAACGACAGGGGGGAGGGGGTCACTCAGTCCACTTCTCTTATACAGTCAATGACCTGGACCTTTGTGTTAAGATTTTGTAGTACAAAAAAAACAAGTTTAAATCAACTAATAAAATGATTTATTGAATTAAAACTTTGTTTGAGGCTAATAGAATTTTGTTGAGTTCAATTTGATCAACGTTTTAGGCTATTTTAAAATAATCTATGATCTACATACAAACATATTTCTCAGAAAATATTTGTTGTTTTTATTTCAAATGTTGGAAATAAATTAAAGATAATTTAAAAAGCGATATAGGACTTTATTTAAGAGATAAAGCTTCAAATTCTGGAAAATATCAAACAATTTGGTGGACTTCCCAATAATTATTTGTGCACTATAAGCATGGATACTCTTAGGGGCGGAGCTAAAACTTTTTATATGGAAAAGTGAGAACAACAGAGTAAAACAATATTATTATTATTCTCATTTAAAATCTGTATTGATTATTTCCTAATCTTTGTCGATAATTTGGGGGCGGGGCAAAGCTTTTTGTCCCCTCCCCCTTATCCCATGTAGCTCCGCCCCCAATACTCTTAATTCTCTGAACTTCTTGAGTCGTCACAGAAAATTGAAAATTCACTGATCACACGTGATAAAATCATAGTTTATTTTAAAAAAGCTGCACAGTCTGAACTGATGGCGTTCTTGAATAATATTTATCTTGAGATGCTTGTAAACAAAGACAGATTTTAGCCTTTTTACCCGACAGCCTCCAAAACATTTCCTAAACTCTAAAAGCGTCCAGCTCCAGTCATGAGAGGCTTTCTGATACGTGCGCTTTCACCAGCACAGTCACACATTGTTGTCTCTCCAGCACTATTTTACAGATGGCGGTTTGGGGATGTGTAGCTGTGAATTACAATGACTCTTTTTTTTAGGTCTCCAAACATTCCTTCAGCCTCCAAGATGAAATGCTGGAATCTGAAGCACGATGCTAATTTGAAGACAGAATAAATCTATAAATCTGACTCGCTCTCTTGCCCGGGGATATACAGCCATGATAATTACAGGTTGACTTTGCAGACATGCAGACATCTCTCATCTGTTTTGCTAATAGTATAACCAGCAGGCTGCTACGTGCTCGTTCAACGTCTAGCAGTCAGGGTAAGCAGAGGTAAGATCTAACAATGATATCATTATATTGGTTGGCTCAAACTCCATGGATATGACAGAGATTTACCGCACCTTGAAAAAGAATATCTGGCTTTTCTTACGAAAAGTATCCATTAATTACAATTAATTTATAGTTCTGAAACAAATGGAAGAAAAACATATGGAGGACGGCGCGGCGGCTTGCTCTGCGTTTAACGTGGCGTCTGCTGGCAGCCGCGATTAAAACGTATTTCAGGACACACTGCAGGGCTTTGTGCGTCCCGTTCTAACCTGACGGGACGACTTTCTGATGAAGATCTGACAGCGGCGATCCGGGAGGACAGCGCTGCATCTGGTTGTACTTAAGTCCTTATTCTGCATCCTTCAGACTCAGCGCCGTGAGCCCAAACGCTTCAACAAGTGAGGGTTCGTGTGAATTCAAAACCGACGTGTGGCGCCTGGAAGAAGGTCAGCGGCCGGACTCTCTGGTCCAGGAGGTGAACGGGAAGACAAAAAGAGGGAGTAGTTTGATTGTTGTGAAGCATAAAGGTACCATATTTATCAGACGGAAGTCGCAGAATAAAAAATAAATGATTAATAGTGACGAAAAATCGTCAAAAATACAGTAAACAAGCAAGTTTATTTATAAAACAATTCCTACCCATGGCAAGTTAAAGTGATCTACAAATATATTTATAATAAAATATAATAAAAATATAAATCACATAAAAAATGTTGATAAAGGACAAATAAAACCATATAAATCAACAAGATTAAAATTCAGAAATTCAGAATCATTAAAAACACACACAAACAGTAGTTCCCATTTTAAAAGACATTGTTAAATAAAACAGTTTTCAGTCTAGATTTGAACATTTTCAGACTTGTGGCCTGTCTCACATTTTCTGGGAGATTATTGCAAATCTTTGAGGAGAAATTCTGAAAAGCTCCCTCATCATGTTTAGTTTTGATTCTTGGTACGTGAAGACGACCTCTGCCTTAGGGTCGCTGATTTCAACACGGTTACAAGGAATGAGCATTTCACAAATGTACTTGGAGAGACTTGTAAACAAGCACTCGACTCTCTGAGCAACAGGAAGTCAGTGCAAAGACCCCCGAAATTCACACGAGAGTTGAAAGTCGTACTTTTGGGGTCAATTTAGCAGAATTTGAGAAAAAGGATATTTCATCCTGAAAAGCACATCGTAATAGTGGAATAGATAATCTAATGAATATACGCACGCTTCAATACCGTAACTCATTGATGCTTATTAAATCTAGCATTTTAGCACCACGTATGAGCAATTATTCAGATAACTATAGTAGAAAGAACACACTAACAAGTAGCATCACTTCAAATCACTAAATCCATCCAAGCCCATCCTAAAGCTGATACACCAGGTTCAGAGATACATATTCAAGCAAACATTTCCAATTAAAAGTCTTTCAGGCTTCCACGTTCAAAACTATCGTTTACACGTCTCTACGCAGGTGTTTAGGACTGTTTTTGGTCTCGGATTTTGCCACGGCTAGCATCCTATACGAAACGTGGAAGTATCAAGTGTTTGAACAGAGCTGTGAAAGAAAAAGCCTGGAGCCAGATTTGTGGAATTTGCGCTTCTTTGACATTTCCCCCAAACTCTCTTGCTGCTTCTTGGTTGTTTTGTTATTAGACACGAAAGACTAATTTTGCATCTACTGAAGTTTTTTTTGGCTAATTTACAGTTTAGCTCATATTTAAGCAACACACTACATGTTTAAGCAAAATTAGCTTGTATTGAGGATTTTAAAGCAAACTTACTATAAATTCTTCAGAAATTTAAGCCAACTTCAGCAGTCTTTGACAAAATTTCAAGTCTTTTAGCAAATTTAGCATTTTGGAAATAGTTTTTCAGTGTCTTCAGCGACCAGATTCAGCAAACAGCATTCACACTAGCATTATCAAATGTAATGTAACTTATCTAGTTTAAACGTATATCACACTTAAACTAACTGAATTACACAAAAAATGTACATGCTACAAATGCCAATGCACTGTGAACATTTATAATAAAGTTGTCTTGACGTTGGGAGTGGGTTCATCTGGACCCCGCAGTCTTTGTTCCCAATAATATTTGATTTTCACTGTCGCCCCCCCAGCAAACATTTCAATGCGGCCCCATGTGGTTTACCTTTGTGTGCGAAGTGGCGCTTTCCTCCTTCAAAATCTACTGGAATTACGTTGATCGTGTTAACAGATGAACACGAAAAATTGACATTTACTGAGGTGTGAAAACAAAAAGCCTGGAGCGAGATTTAATGCACTTTGCGCTCTACCAATCGGGAACCGCTCTACCAATTGTGGGTAGTGGACAAGGGCTAATAAATGGTAAAAACTGGGGCTAAATTTCCATAAACGATTCGATTCGATTCACAAGAGCCTGAATCGTTTAGATTCCGATTTTTTTCCAATTCTTCAATTCAATTTTAACTGTACAAATTTATACACATTTGTTTAGAAATATATAAAAAAAATCTACTGTTTAATTTGAATATATTTATATTAATCTGTTACAGTTCACATATTGTATTATTAAAATACTGAGATTGTTATATCATACAGTGTTACAGGATTCTCTTAAGGAGAAGTTCTAACAAAAATGTTCATTAACATTGTAAACATTGTTGTTTCTCCTGGAGGACGTTTCAGTTTGGCCACTAGGTGGCGATCGTGCTATAGAAGTACACTTAATTCAAGAATTCAGTGCAAGGAAAAAAACTAAGTTTTAGACAACAAATAGTTAATTTAAAAATTATTTCCTTAAAAGAGTTTGAAAAATGAATGTCTGTAAGTAAATAAAGATGTTAATTTAGTCAACAATGTATTTTTTAGTCAACCGAGCGTTAGCATTAGCCGTCTTATGGGGAATTCTATTGACAGTTAGCATCAAGCTAGCGGACATTAGCTTTAGGTGCTAAATCGATTTATATCTTTTGTGAATCGATTATTGATCTATTAAACTTAAATTTGTTCAAATCGATTAATCGATTTTTTCAATCCCGCCCTATAAAACACAAAAGAAGAAGAATTCTCTCCCGGATGGTACCTGCTTCTTTGGCGCTAGTTCATAAACCGTGTAGAACGTGTTCTTGGACATAACTTTACCCAAACTATGCAGAGAACTTTTACTCCCAAAAATATGGAGCTTCTAATTCCCACTAACAGACTGCAGACGTCCCAGTCGATCCTCTGCATCGTAGGAGTTCATCAGAAGCGGTTAGACGTTGTTTTTGCAAGGTCAGACCTTTCCGGGTATTTTTACGGCCTCTTGTTTGCACACCTGGCGGAATTGTGAAAGTTTGTCTTGGGTCATGTGTTGTTTACCGATCCCAGGGCCCACAGGTGACCCCATCACGCCAACCAAACGACGGGGGAGGGCCGCCACTTGCGTGGGGCAACAACTTGGAAAGGAACCGAGCTCGCAGACCGGCCCCACTCTGGCTGCGCCGGGACGGGAGCTGCCGGTTGGCGAGGAGCGGGGGGTTGTTGGCAGAGCCCCGCTCTGTTTTCAGAAGCACAGATTTCTGGCAGCGCCGCGCCGTACGATGGGAAAAAAACGGCTGCTGTTAATGAAAGCCAGCAGTGTGTCTGCACTTGGACTACAACCTGAAAGGCATTATGTAACCGAGATACCGTAAACAAGACTTTAAATTGTCTCTCAACAAATAATCGCTGCTTATTTTTGGATTTTGAAACCATAAATGCTAAAAAAGCTCAAACAGAGTTTGTTTTTTTTTGTCTTTTTTGTTGTCAAACTGCACCTAAAATGATTAAACAGGGCTATAAAAAAGCTTTATTTAATTTTCTGCATGTATGAATTCATCCAATATTTGCTCAGGAATATATTAGGATGGGATGATTTAATGCTCACACTGAAAAACCTTCTTGTGCGCCAGAGTTCTGCACTTTTGGTGGTCTTCTTTAAGAGATCTGAGATCCAAAGGGGGGGGGTAGGAGACCACGAGGTGCCTGGATTGAAGAGCCACTGAGGGGACATGAAAGTGTGCAGAAGATGGAAGGGACTGGGTGGTAATTACTCCTCATCACGGCAAATTTGGAAGGGGTGATTAAACTGTTGAAAGCCTCGCATGTGAAAGATTTACGGCTTTTTTTCTTCCTCCCCAGAGGAGTCGACGCGGGGTAGCGAGTCTGCAGGCTCCTCCTTATGGAGTCCAATGATGTAAAAAATATATCTTAAAAAGAATTTATTTACTTTCATACAAACGACTAGCATTGAAAATCTGATTTTCCAGCGTATTAAACGAACAAACTTTGACTCAAAATAGACTGAAGGAACACTTCATCTGTACAGCCGCTTTATTTCTGAGTTTCACTTCATATTTCACAGTTACTGTCAACCGTCATAAACTTAAAAATAATATTTGTCCTATTATATTTTCCTGTGTGTCATTAAATTTGACGAAACGTTCAGACGTGTCTTTGTGTTGTACTTGGGGATAACCAAACAGTGAAATAGATATTCTCAGAAGGCGCAGCTGAAGTTACAGCATGAGGGGAATGAATCAACGCGGCAGACTTTCTGTTTTTCTACTTGAAAGTGTCGTAGCTTTCAGCTGCTGCTCATGTTTGGAGTAAAAACACGACGAAAGGAACTCTAAAATCATAAAAAAAGGATTTGATCTGATTGTAATCAATGAAACATTTGTCATTTAGGTAAAAGATAAAATATTGCTTCTATTTATTGACATCAAAGCATTCCCAGAAGTTTTTTAACTATAATTATACAATTTTAAAGCATTTATTTTTTAGGTGTCATTTTCTAGGACTTTCTAGGACTAGTTTATTAGAAATTCACCTTCGAGTTGTGGGCGGGACTGTTGGCGAGAAGCAACCCCGCCCCCCTTTTCTCTTCTCCCACTAGCTTACAGCCCCCCTCACACCTCAAACTTTACTGTACATGGATCCTTTTTCTACAAGTGGATGCATCCACATTATTTTTAAATTGTATTTTTTGTCTGTTCCTGATTCACCATTTGTATAAAAAATACTCAAAAATGCCACAAGTGAAAGACAAAAACACAATTTTTATCAGAGTGGGTTTTATATATAAACCTATTGTCATTTTTTAAGATAAAATATTTTACATTTAGAATTTTTTTGCACTGAACTTTCAATTTTCTGCCAATTTTTAGTCTTTAATACGGGAATTGTAACTGAAACCTTCATCTATCTAATTAAACAGATTAAAATATGAATTCCCTTTTAATAACAGTGAGTTTGTATAAAGTATACAGCAAAAACTGCATTTTCCACATCTAAACTGATGTTTCACATTTATTTTATGCAGAAAAAAAGGACCTTTTGCGTTTAGTTAAAGTAAAACAGTTTCATTATAAATATAATAATAATCTTTATATATATAATAATCGCTTTACATCGTTTTTCAGGTTTGCCTCAAGTTTTTTTGTGTCAGGTAAAGACGTCTGATAAAATATAAATACATAGTTTAACATGTTATACTCAATATTTTATTAACTGTTGTAATTTTTTGTATACTGTTCTTAACTTGTGTATTCCTGATATTATGATTTTTTTAGTGTAATTTTAATGATTGGACTATGAGTCTATATCTATCTATCTATCTATCTATCTATCTATCCATCTATCCATCTATCCATCCATCCATCCATTCATCCATCCATCCATCCATCTATCTTATTCTAACCGCTTTAAGATTTCAGAGTAGTTTTAAAAACTACTTTAAGTGTCACTTTAACCCTGTAAAGCCCACTACATCAAAGAATTGAGATAATTTCCATTTTTTTAATCCACAGAAAAATAAAGTGCTCTGGGCCTCAAGACAGGTAGAGAAAAGGGCTATAAAAGTAGACACCATTTAAGTTTTTGCTCAAACCAATGTTAGTTTGAGGTGCAAAAATATTGACTCGAGTGTTCAGGGGAAAAAAAAAATTACCATAATTACCTACCTACGGTGCCCCTAAAGGGACATTAAAGTAGAAAACATTTTGAAGAAATAATATTTTTTGGTCTCTAAAAATTAAAGTTAAGGATAAAAAGAAATAATCTGGTTGTCAACGGGTTCACACCATCTAGTAACCAGAAAAAAAATATTTTTTTACTTTAATTTTTAGAAAAATAATGTTTCTAACAGTAGTTTTTATCTGGTGTGGACCAGTAATTATCCGGTGTGCACAGGTTACTAACCAGGAAAAAATGTATTTATTTCAATTTCTTGAAACAAAAAAAGTTTACCCCAATTTTTTTTCTTTTTACTTCGATGCCCCTTTAGCGTCTCTGTACCAACTGACTCCAATTTGATCCACATGTTTTTTAAATAGTGTAACTATATTAAAAATAACCATTAACAACTATTTTGCATTTTTTTCAGTAAAACAATCAGCCAGTTAAAAAAATTACAACAATAGATGTGTTATCTTTACTACAAAGTATTATAAACTTTCCCCGCCAAAAGTGAAAAGCATTTCTACTGCCCCTAGTGGATGGACGATGCACTACAGGGAGGAAGTTAAATCAAATGGGTTTTTTAAGGATGCTAACGAATCTCAGAAATGTGTTTATTAAAAATGGTTCTATGATTGATTCAGAATTTTTTGCAAATTTTGGAAGCACATTTATTGTGACGGACGAAATTCAGAATTTTTTTAAGTGAGTGATTGATCATTTCACTGAAAGCCAAACAGCTGCTGGAAGGGAACTTTCTTCATCCTTTAATGCGTCTCATTGGGGTTATGTTCCTGGACTCATGCAGAGATTCTGTAATAAATCATAAAGTTTTGTTGAGGTTTCATAGAATGAAAAGTAAAAAACACAAGCGGCCCATATAAGTAAGACATTTGACATTTAGAGCGTTTGATTTCATCAAAGTCTTCACATCTGAGTTTCCTAATGGTGCTTCTCGTTTTTATGTGCAGGATTACATGAAAGGTTGAGACATTTATGGTGAATCGGTTGGATCTCGTTAGAACGGAGCAGAAGATTTAAAGATTCACTTATTGGCCTAAACGACCTCCACAAATATTTATTCAACCGCTTTAATGTCGGTGTGAAAAATCTCTATTTCTCTGAACGAAAAGTTCAATAAAATGTATGTACATGATGGCTTTGTGCTAAAAGTTCTTGGATTTACTTTTATTAAAGACGTGAAACGGCGCAGAAGATCTTTTTAGAATTAAAATAAATCTTTAGTTTTCTTCAGGTTTGTTGTATTTACTCACAAATTGATTTTTTAACTTTGTGTTTTTGATTATCTCGCCCATTTTTTCTTGGTCATAAAGTTCAACGGGCCGGTTAAACGTCCCGCCCTTTCAGCTGTAGATGGATCCCGACAGATGCTCCCAGTGTGTAAAAATGACTGTACCGATCTGCCTGTGTGACAAACCATCGACTCATCTCTTTTCTAACAAACGCCCCCATTTTAATTTCAGTTTACGACAGCTGCAAGATGAAGTATCACCAGGACAGATATCGGCCCAATCACAAGACCCGATGACTACCCAGCGACTGAAGGCATGACTGAATGTCAGAGCTGCTGCCAAGGGAGGGATATCCCCCACTAAACAATATGATATCACTTAATCCCACTCCCATTCCCGCTGCGGAGCCCACAGAGGCTTTCCACAGAGCGGCGATGACGACCGCTGATGAAAGAGAGCCGGGACTCGCCGGGTTCTCTGAACAATCTGGAGCTGGCGGCGAGTTGGAGGAGCTGTTGAAGTGTAGCGGAAAGACGAGCAGTGCACTTATATTAAAGTCATTTTTCATATTTTAAAAGATGATTTCCTTTACTACAGTAGCTGAAAAATAAGATGGTAACAAGATGAGATAAGCAGTTTAAAAAATATGTAAGCTAGTATTAGATTATTCTGAAAGTAAAAACGTGTTTCAAGAAAAATCTTTCCATTTTCCTCAAAATTGTACTTCTTTATGATCAATTTCTGTTTGTGTTGATTTATTTTGAAGCTTTTTGGGATAAATCCAGTGAGCTCTACTTTGTGCCTCCACATGACATTGTATTGACGGTCCTTCACTTTCTTCCAGAAACACCTTCAACAGGTGAGATTCAAACTCCCAAAACTCATTTTTAAGAAAAGCTTCAAAGGACGTCAATTTGCAATTCCTTAAAAGACCACTAGAGGTAGTCAAACACGATCAATTTCTCACTTTGGATATATGATTAAAAGGGTACCTTATTGAAACGAGTAACTTTTAAATAAAAAAATTACAATAAATCGCATTTATCTCGTTAGGCTTTTATTTATTCCAACAATTTTGATTCAATAAAAATGTGTAATTGCAAAATTGTATTTTTTTTCTGCATTTACAGAATTTTGATAAAGTTTTGCGCATATGTGGAACAAAAACTCAACTCAAGTCGCTCCAGTCATTTCTCTATTTTCCAAGTTTGTTTTTTTTATCATGATTTTGCCATTTTTAGTGTCATTTTCCCAAAATTACTGTAAAACCCACACAAGTTCATCAGATGTTCACCTCTGAATTGTGGGCGGGACATTTCACAGGAAGTAAGCCGGAGATTATTTCCCATCATCTCTTTATTTACATTTTTTCCTGCTAGCTTCATCAGTTGTAGTTTGTGTGTAAAAGTTTTTTCAAACTGCTTTTTTTTTTTTGTTTTGCTCCTGATTCACAAAACTTTTAATGAAGAAATATAAATTTTAAGCTTAATTTTAATATGAAATATGACCAAAAAAAATTAACATTTTTGTTTGAGTAGATGCTTCAAAAAGATAATAATTTATAAATAATTTTAAACTCAGATTAATGGAACATAAATATTTTAAATAATATTTTTTAAAATAAATATATTTACTCATTCCTCTATAATAGACAGTATATATTGCACATTTGCACATTTATTCTTGTTTCCTTGTACCTCACAGCCTTGAGCTGCTACACTATTGTAATGTCGGAGTGAGCCCCGGCGATACGATACGTGACTCACGGTACGATACGGATCACGATATCTTCCAAGGCAGTGTGTGCCAGAAAAAAAAATCCTTTTTTTTAGCAGTATGGCTTAGAGAAAAAATAAAAGAAACTACCTGAATATTAAAACGTTTTTCATTCTAATCAATAAATAACTAATTTAATATCGTGTTCTCAGGATTTTAAATCAAGTATTGCTAAATGAAGTATCGCGATTTATTGCCAAATGGATTTTTCCCTACACCCCAATTGTAATTACAAAAATAAATAAATATTTTAATTTAAAACAACAGTGTGTATTAGAGCTCAAATGTGTACTTAAGTAGGGGTGTGGTTACTTGCAGGTGGGCGGACCCAACAAAACGTTCAATCCATCCAACTCTATCACTACGATTGGTTAATATATAACAAACTTCTGTCCCATTTCAAGCTGTCTTTGCACCAGCAAGAGATATAAATCTGTACGTATGTGCATATTTGTCGTTTTCTAGTCGCTCTGCATCACTTTTTGTTCATGTATCGCTAACTAATTGGTTTATTTGAATCCACTCGTCCTGCTTTTCTGAACTTTTACCTGCACAGATCTGCTGTATTAATATTTATGAATGAGAATGTCAAATATTCATTGTGATAATATCAAATATTATGGATGTTTTAGGTTATTATAGGTGTGTTTTGTGAAATTCCAACACATATTTGTCCACAGATCTGTTTAAATTACAAACAAAATCGAAAGAAAAAAAAACTGAGAGTTGTTACTTGTAACATCTTCAGTCCAGCTTTTTTGGGGTTTTTTCTGCGCATGAGGAGAAGACTTCACAAATAAGACACATTTGCAGAAATACAAACACACAAACTTTGTTTGTGTTCTTCATCTTGTGTTTGCTTGAATTTATCAAGATGTGGTGGTGTAGACTCCCAAAAATGCAGGAGACCGAGCTTAAGTAGCAAAAACTCAAAGTTTGTCATACATGAACTTGAACACGAGAGCTAGAGAAAACTACAAAAAGTTTTTAAAATAAGAAAGTCAGATGTTCTGAGGATCATTAACACAAATCAAGACAGCTGTGGATGATTGTCAAACTAAACCTGGTGTGACTGACAGAGAAAACCTGAAAACAACACGACAAAAACCAAAGAGTGCGACGAATCAGTATTTGGTAATAAAAAATCTATATATTTTTGAGGATTTATTACAGTTTTGGACATTTGTTTCCTATTTTCTGTGATTACACAACAACATTTTTGCACAACTAAATAAAATAAATCACAAATTTAAACTTTTTCTCTCTTTTCTCGACCCTTTTTGCCATTTTTTTTCCTCTGTGACGTTCTCTGTCAGCTGATTCACGGAGAAAAACCTGTTAAAGTTTATTCACATTCAAAGGCGTAAAAGCTGATAGTTCTAGGAAATTTCCGCTTACGCAACCGGCTAAAGTTACGATTTCTTCTTCCGACTCCAGATCGATTCTGACGCCGTCTTGCGTGACCTGAGGCCCCTCGACTTTTCTCCCAAAAGTGCGACTTGTATGTGTTTTTTTCTTCTTCTTGATTAGACATTTTTGCTTTTGCGACATACGGAAAATACGGTAAACTATTTTAATTTCCCTGAATTGAATTCAGACTCCCAGAAGGGCAACGACTCCACTGCAGCTCATTTAAAAGTTGAAAGACTCTCAGTCTGCAGTTTCTCCAACTTCCGGACTATATAGGTCAGGGAAACCTGCCAAAAGCCGTCCTGCATATTGGGCCCACGTGTTATGCCACACATCAATGAGCAACATTTGATGTTTTCCTCGCTTCCCCTCCTCTCACCTCCTTCTTTGTCTCCTCCTTTGGGTCCAGATCGTGATGGAGAGGTTAATCCACTCGGCATATGTTTGCCATCGGCTCCGTAGCGGCGGATGGACAGTGTGGGCTAATCACAATCTTTGATCCTCCATGAAGCCCTCTCAACTCGCGTGGCTCTGATTTCCCCGCATCGCCGCCACGGTGGAGCGCAGATCTGGAAGTCATTTCTGCTCTTATTACTTAAGCCTCAGTGTATCCCCATTGTCTTTTCAAGTATTGGAAATGACTGGAGGCTGTGTGCTTCTGTGCGTTTCGGAGCCAACTTTCTGCCCCCCTTTTTTCCACAGCAGCCAATTTTTGATAAGAGCTTTAATTTGATGTTAAGTCTGCATGGCTTCAGCGTTGCCATTTCTTTGGCTTCTAATGGATGGTTTTCCCGCAGCCTGTTGGCAACATCCTCAGATGGCATCCAGATTTATGGGAGATTTTTCTTCTGCTTTTCTGGTTTCCGTCCGCCGCAGTCTACGCACATCCAGGCGTCAAGGTGTATGTTGACTCGTGAAAATGCACAATTACAGCTTAGGAGCCTGGGTTTTGTGACGGTGTCATCCTGTAACATCACACCGGCCGAGCTCTGGATGTCACCGGGGCAATCACCAACACCTCAGCGGTAATTAGAGTAAGACTTAGGCAGGGCATCAGTCACGTTCATGTTCCAGTGACTCATGACCCCCTCAGTGTAGCCACGCAACCGCACACACAAAAGTCGCTGTCGCCCACACACACGTGGAACCAGTCAGCAGACACTGAGCCCGGCCTGGTCTTAAGTAAGATATAGAAGCTTTGAATGGATGATCTGTTTACAGGGAGAGGAAAAAAAAAGTGTGCTATCATGTTGCCAGATCTGGAACGCATTCGTGTTGATGCCTCTCCAGCATTGTCAGAACCTGAGGATCAATTTGATGTAGAACAGATGATTCACGAGGCAAACACTTCAAAAAGCTGCAGGGAGATTTAGACGCTTGAGATGTGAATGAGCGTATCATTGTTCTGCTCCGTGATGGCATCCAAGAGGCTTCGCTGCTGCTGCTGTAGAGCGTTTCCAACAGCAGTTCACTGAAGACCAACTTCAGGCCAACAGTACCAGAATAAACATTTCTGTAAGTCAAGACTGAGTTCAAACAACTGACAACTTTGGTCCAAAAATGTTTCTGGAAGATGGGCTTCACTAAATAATGTGGAAGATCTAGAGAACGTGTCAAAGTCAAGGCCCGGGGGCCGGATCCGGCCCTCCAGATCATTTTATTGTATTATTAATGACCCGATGTTATCTTGCACTTATTTTTTACTTGTATAATTTTAACAAAACATATTTTTATGTCGAGTAAAATATTGAAAGTTATTTAAGGTTTAAGTTGATTTATTCTGGAATAATAATCCTGCCTTTTTATTATTTATAATTATGTTAGTTACGCTTTTAAAGTTATAAAAATCAGCATTCTGCTAGTTTTTTAGACTCTTTTAGCATTTACTAAAATTCTTTAGGCTATTTTGGAGTTTAGCTAATATTTCAGCTACATGATAGCTGTTTTGGCTGATTTAGACTTTTTTCAGTTATTTTTAGTCCATTTATGAGTTTAGCTAATATTTCAGCTGTTAAGACTAATTTAGAATTTATTCAGCTTTTTGAGGTTTAGTTATTTTTTCAGCTACATGCTAGCTGTTTTTGTTATTATTTTGTTATTATTATTATTTTTTTTTTAGCTGTTTAGGCTAATGTGGCATTTAGCTACTATTTTAGCTGGCTTTTTTACCCATCATCACTAGCATCTTCAGCAGAGACAGCATTAACACTAACATATCGCAGGTAATAATACTGTATGACTATGTTAAAAAGTTATGGTTTTAAAGCTTTAAATTTTTGTTTCAGTGTGTTCAATTAAAATGTATCCTTTTCGGCCCGCGTCCTAAAGTGTGTTTTGGATTTTGGCCCCTTCTGCGACTGATCTAGAGTGTTGGTATTTGTCTGCGTTTTGTGTTTATTGCTAAGAAAAACACAAAGTATTTTCCTCAAGAAAGTGTTTTGGTGATAGATCTCCAGAAACCTTTGTTAAAAATCTGGGTTTGCCTTATGCTACATCTACATATATTACTGCCAGCTCGTCACGTGGACGTATGGTTCGGGCCCCCTCCGCGCTACTTTTTGGCGTTTTGGGTGTCCTCAACTCGTCGTTTTTTTGCTGGCTGTTCCCATTAACTCACGGGTCCTCAATCCTTGAGATGCGGTACAGAGTTGGGGTGCCAGTACCAGTCCGGTACACATCCCTGTTCCGGTCCAGTACGTCCGTGTCCAGAGAGTTAGGGACTCCTAAATAAGGTATGCATTTTTTCCCTGTTACCGGTACCAAGCGGCCCTCAGACCGATACTGATCTTGGCCAAAAGGGTTGGGGTCCCCTGACTTAATAGGAACAGCCAGAGATTCAAAAAGTAATGAGTTGGGAACACCCAAAATGTCAAAAAGTGGTGCGGAAGGGGCCTGAACCATACGTCCATATAAGGCGAGTTAGGAATGAGAATGCGTTGGCATGGAAACGTGTGTTCAAGCAACCATTTCCAATAAAAAGTCTATGCAAACACACATATATGTGAGTTTGGGCTTCTGTGTTCACGCGTCATTACTTACGGTTTTGAGTCTGTTTTTGGACACTACGTAAAAAGTCGTGGCAATTGAACGTGTTAAAAGTTAAACTAGTGGACCAATCAAGGACTAAGCTTTGGTAGTACTCATTGGATGGGGTCCCTTTCAATTCACAGAAGGGCTAAGCATTTGAAAATTGATTATGGAGGAGAAATTAAAGAATACGATTAGTTCCCGGTCGGAAATATATGGGAATAGAGCAGTGAAAGACATTTTTCACCTAGTTTTTTCCAACTTTGAGCCTGTATTGGTTGGTGACAGTTCAATCTAAACACCATATGCTAAAAGGGCGTTTAAGAATGCCCTTTTAGCCCATTTTTGAACATTTATCACATGCTGTGTATGGACCATCAGTCACACGTACCCGTACAAGTACTGGGTGTTTTTGTGTTGTCCCGATCCATGGAGGGTCATAGAGAAGAGTGTCCACATCTCAAGGTGTGATTTCCAGTTCCCATGAGGCTCGTGCGCCAACCTTAAAGGACATCATGATAATGTATGTGTAATCATGAAGGATATGTAAGGATAATGGAAGTCACAGGCAGATGACATACAGTGTCCTTACGACACGTTCTAGTCATTAGAAAGGTGCAAGTACTGACACTTTAATGATCCTAACCTTTTCCTTCTTACTCTGACCAGGTGATATGTAGAGTACATGTAGGATTACTTTAGGATGTCTACACAAACTATCCTCTGATTGTCTAATTTCCTAAATTCAGTAGAGACTTCACCAGAAGACATACACGTTTATCATTTGACATACAGTAAGACTACGGTCACATATCCCAAAATGGCACAGTGCATCTGATGCGACACGGAGGTTTCAAGAAAAAGTTGTAACTTTACAGCAATAAGACAATGTATCTCCTAAATTTAACATTGCTCATTGGCTGCTCAGATATATTTCGAGGTCAAACAGTTGCTGTCCAGCGATAGGCAGTGATGACATCATTGTGAAATTGGGCGACCCGCCGGCAGCAGCCCTGACTGGATGGTGTGTAAATGTCTTTGGATGTGCCACAAGCCGCCCAATGGGTGATGACCACCATCTACATTCGTGACCATGCCAGCGATTTTCAAGAAAAGTCTTGAAGATTCTTACAGCCTCCCCATTGAGTGGCTGCAACCGTATTTAGTAGTCTGCTGGATTTGGCCGGTGATTCCTTACCTTTGCATGTTGATAAAACACGTAGAAAAGAAAGTTCTTGAACATTTTGGCTCTAGTGGTCTATGACTTGATATGTTGCCCGTATCCACCCGTAAGGGCAGTCGTCTTTTAACTGCAGCTTCAGACTAAAGGTTTACAGATGGAAGTCTGCCAAGTCACAATTTGATTAACTGAAGTATTGCATGGATGGATTAAGTTTGCAATTTTTTTTCTGCCAGAGTGGCAACCTCATGGCGTTATTAACATGAATTAAATCTTCTTCCATACTTTCCTTGGACAAAAGGCTTCATTAAAGCTGGGAGACTATAGGAAGAGAAGAAGACTTTAAAAAAACAAAAAGAACTTGGCAGCTGCTTTTTGACTTTTCCCATCAAACAGACATTTTATTTAAAGGGCTGTTTGTGCACATTAAAAAAAAGAAGCACAGACCATATCCTGTTTTTCAGGGCGTCTTTACTGGCTGCTTCGGCAGAGGCGGCACATGGCACTGCCCGTTCTGCATATCAGAGGAGCGTGGAGAAGGGGCAGCATGTTTAGTCATACATTAGGGCGAAGGACACTTAAGTACTACCTGATGTTAGCAGGAGTGCATGTGGACGCTGTGGGGCTTTTTTTAAGGCGTGCCTCAGAAAGTATGCACAATAATTTTGCCATTTACTGCGGTCTTATGATGGTGCACTGCCGCTGTTATATTGGTTTGGAATGTACCATTCTATTCTGAGAGAGACCACTCATTGGGCACTCCAGCCACAAGCCCACTGGTGACTTTTACAACAAACTGGGTTTAAAGCAGCAGATGAGAGCAGGAAGCTTTGACATTTTTGAGATGGCTCTCCTTCACAACAACAAAAAAAATGATGAGCAAGCCCTTAATTTCACCGCAGCATTTCCTCTATTCCAGTCAAAGACATTTTTCCTGTTGGGATTTCCAAGATTTCTGCATCAATCCTTAAAAGTCAAAAATATTAAGTGGTGCACACCAGAAAGTAAGTAGTTCCCACTATATAGTTAAGTGGGGAACACTAGAGACTGAGGGTGCACACCAGATAGTAAGTGGTACACACTAGATAATATGGACCAGGACTCCTTTGAAAAATACATTAGTGGATTTCAATGGGACTTTTTTCCTGGTTAAATAATGGTTAAATTGATAAAAAAAAAATAATAATAATAAAATGTGCCCATCAAATATTAAGAGTGCACACCAGATAGTAAGTTCTGCACACTCGAGAGAACAGGGTGCACACCAGATAGTAAGTGCTGCACACCAAATAGTAATTTTTGCACACCAGATGGTAAGTGGTGCACACCAAATAGTAATTGGTGCACACCAGATGGTAAGTTGTGCACACTAGACAACAAGTGTTGCACACCAGATGGTAAGTTGTGCACACTAGAGAGCAAGTGTTGCACACCAGGTAGTAAGTGGTGCACACCAAATAGTAAGTGGTGCGCACTAGATAGTAAGTAATGCGCCCCAGAGAGCAAGCGCCTCACAATAGATTATAAGTGTTGTGTACCAGAGAGTAAGTGGCCCAACAGATAGTGGGAGGTACACACTGGATAGTTGGAGTGCACACCAGATAGTAAGTGGTAAACACCAGATAGTAAGTGGTACACAGTAGATAATAAGTGGTGCACACAAGATGGTAAAAGGTGCACACTAGATAGTAAGTAATGCGCCCCAGAGAGAAAGTGCCTCACACTAGATAATAATTGTTGTGTACCAGAAAGTAAGTGATGCCCAACAGGTTGTAAGTGGTGTGCACAAAAAAAAACTTATTTTTTCAATTTAATGCCCCTTTTGGGATTGGAATTATTTGACAATAGAAAAATATTTTTTTACTTAAAAATTTAATGATAAGATTTAAAAATCTCCCTTAATGAAAGTCTAATAATACGAAATATTCATTTTTATTTATTTATTAGAGTTTTTGACTTTTAATTCAAATATTTTTGTAGTTAAGCATTAACTTTCTGTTTAATTAAACTAATATATATATCCCAAATTTTAATCTAATTAGAAATACAACTATTGGGATCAAATTTTTTTTCCTGACAACATTTTGATTGCAATCTTACCGCAATTAAAGGCTCTCTAGACTGTTCACGTCTGAGGAACAATCCCTATTCTGTGGCTGAAGGTCCCAATCATCTATGTGAATGGAGTTTGTAATTACAGAGCAGAGCAGTCGTGTTTAAATGGCAATCAAGTTTGCAGTTTTTCTCATAAACCGTATAAACGGTCAGAGGCTGCCATCTGAAAGAAAGCAAAATAAGCATTTTTTTCCCTCCTTCTTCTTCTTCTTCTTGGAAGAGTCCCTGCCAACAGCTCCAAAAAAATAACTGCTGTGGTGGCCCCCGTTTATTTTTCTGGACAGAGTTCATCGATGGAATTTCAGAATTAACTGACAGACTTAAAAATATTTATCGAAGGCAAAAAAAAAGGGAGAACATCAGAGAAAAAAAAAAAAAAAACGGACGGATGGAGAAGAAGCGTCTGTCATCGCCGCGAGTGGCACAGCTGTTGTTCGGGAAAACTGAGCAAAAAAAAAAAAAAAATTCCGGTTTTACTCCAACCCTCTGACTGACCACTTGTCAAACTCAGAACACTATAATTACGACTGCCCACAAGGAAGAGCCGTTATTAATTAAAATGACAAACTCTGACTCGTGTCTGATGTTAGATCAGTGGATCTTAATTATTGTGGAAACAAAAATACTCTGAATGCAGCCCCTTTAGCCCTGGAAACAGTATTGATCGATCGTGCAACTCTGGTAATAGTAGCTGCAGTAGTTATGCTGCCAGTACAGTCGAGCTATAAACCTCAAAAGCATTTCATATGCGCACTGGCTTTGATTTTGGAGCCTGAATCGGGGAATAATAGGAGGCAGACACACAGCCACACAAAGGCAGCAAGCCTCTCTCGGGGGTCTGGATCCCTGGCTTTCACAGGGCTCCGGTTGAGGCTATAAGGTTGGAGTTTCACTTAAGACGGAGCTGCATGGAGATTAGTAATGAAAGGTTTGGATGGATGAGGAGAGTCAGAGGCGTGTCGTCCTCGCGTGCAGGCTGACCCTCACCTCTGGATCACAGAGATGCTTAAGCAGGGAGGGAAGGCTGAGCCAAGTCTATGGAGGTACTATGGGGGGGTAAGACACTGGGAGGGTGGGGTGACTTGAGGTTGTGGTCGGCTCTCTTTAAACAAAAAAAAGTCCTGCCAATTTTTTTTTCGTTTTGCCACATAAGTTCTTTTTTGGAACACAAAGCAAATGTAATTTTCTCCAAAACTTAAAAACAACTTTCTCTCCTTTTTATGTATGAAAAAATCCCCCAAAAGAAGATTTGTGGCACCTTTACAACATCTGACCAACTTCACAGTAGCAACAGCAGAGCAATAACAGAATTTCTGTACTTTCAGGGAGATGACACAGCCCTAATGCAGCTGCAATAAAGTTAGAACATCAACTATGGCTGATTTATTTGAAGTGGAGGGGAAGTGTTTAATATCAGACACATGGTTTCAATAGATAGCTGAAGTTTGGAGCCATGAATTGCAGAAAGATGTCAGATGCCTGCACAGGAATCGGTCAGTGATATAAGGCAGACGCAGAGTGATGCCATATGAGGCTCCTCGCTTTCATTTGAGCTCTCTGGTAGTTAAAGAGACTTTTTACAGTAAACACCTTAAAAGTTTTGTTTTTAGAATTTTCAAAACTGGCAAAATTCTTAAATTTGGCTCAAATCTTTAAAGACTTATTTGAAAGATCTAAAAAGACGAAGCTCATCTAAACGTTGGTGCTGACTAAACCAAAAACTATGGATGCAGATTCAGATTAATGAGCTTTAACAGTGTAAAGTGAACAATGTAGAAAGAGGTAGTAGTCTAAAATAGGAGAAGAACACTAATCTTAAAGTTAGTAAAATTAATAAAATAGTAAAATTATACAGATCTCCTACAGGGACATTAAAGTAAAATAATATGTATTTCTTGTGCACACCAGATAGTATCTAAAAAAATACTGGTTTCTGGTGCACACCAGATGGTAAGTTGGGAACACCAGATACAGTAGTAAGTGTTATGCATTAGAAAGTAAGTCGTGCACACCAGCTATCACCAGCACCAGATCACCAGATACAGTAGTAAGTATTGCACAGTAGAGAATAAGTGGTGCAGACCAGATAGCAAATGGTGCACACCAGAAACAGTAGTAAGTGGTGCACACAACATGGTAAGTGGTGTGCAACAGAAACAGTGATAAGTGTTGCACATTAGAGAGTAAGTGCTGCACACCAGATAGTAAGTTGTGTGTATGAGTTAGTAAGTAATATTATCTGGTGTGCACACAATTTATGTTTTTTTTTTTCACTTTAATGTCCCTATAGGGGCTCCATAAAATTATCTCATTTTTATTTAACAAAAAATGTAATAATAAGATATCAAAATCTCACATGATGAGGTTTTTTAATAAGAAATATGCATTTTTAAGTAATCTAAGAACTATTTTTTGAGTGTTAGAGTAAGTTTTTCTACTTTCAACCATATGGAGCAAAATAATTTAGACTCTTTTTAATAATAGTTTCCTTATTTCTTGATCATTGGCTGCATACATTTAGCATAATATTTGTCTTTTTTGGCCTTAATAAAATATTTTTCATGATAAAAATTGTTGTTGATTCATCGTTTAAATTTGAAACCTGAAATACATAAATTCCAGAGATGTTTACATCTGATTTGCATGACAGGCCTGAAAGTTCAGCCTCCATATTTTCATGTCTGTTGTGCCTGACGGAGCAGGATCAAATGTCTGAAGTTCTGCTGCAAGTCCAGCTGCAGCGAGAAGGCCTACCTTTTTTTTTTTTTTAATTATTGTTGAATATGAACGCTAGTACCCGTGTTTTTGTACGCTGCCATTTGCAGTTTATGGTGATGACTTGTGTAATCATTTCTTAGTCAAATATTTTCCTTCCAACTCCCTGCTCCATGAAATGGATAAATAAAAGTCTCTGCAGCTCAAAACAAACTGCTAATGATGTTTGGAAGAAAATCTATTTACCTTCTGCCCAAAAATTATATTTAAAACAATATATATATTATTGGTAAATCAAATTCACTTCATAAATATATTTCTTTGTTTTTTTAACACAGAGTTGAACAGGAAAGGTAAATAAATGATGTTTAACCGCATGTTTTGTAACTAAATTTTTTTGTTTTGGGTTAAATGAGTGCTAGAAACTTATTTAGTTTTAATGTATGATTAGGTCAAAGGTTTAACTGTATGACTTTTTAAAGCTCGTATTGACAAAAAAACTGTCCAGGATTCTGTGTTTAGCCTCAAAGGAATCTCAGTTTGTGATGTGTCGTTTATTTTCACACTTGAACTGTTATCAACCATTGACTGCATACGAGAACTGGACCAAGTTAGTGTGACATCATCCGTAGAAAATCGTTTCCTTTCAGCTCGAACCAAATGAAGTCAATTCAGTTGCCATTTTTTGGCAATACAGATGCCGCCATGTAGGAGCCAGACAGTGTCCATAACCATTAATTATACAATCGGGCGACAGCTGGCCGATGGCAGCCGGATCGCTGGCCGGCAGCAGCTCTGATTGGACGATGCGTAAATGTCTCTGAACATTCATACCAAATTCCACCTCTGACAGTCCCAGGGGTTTGTGAAAAGTGGATAATTTTATTTTAATCTATCACCAGTCATTCACAACTTACATTGTAATTTGGTCAATTAAGAAATTTACACATTCCTTTGACAACACGCCTCCCAAGAAAGCTCAATGTTCTGTCTTTTTTGTATTCAGCATCAACTGCGATTTGTCAATCCGCAGGTCTGGGAGTCGCCATGATAAATTTTGTCTGGCATCAATCCCCATTTGGACCCATGGTGACCGGAATCGTCACATTAGGTCATCGCAAGGCCCACGTCAACAGCCCTTGTTGAGTTGCTACCGTACAATTTCTGAAATACCGACGGTGGCATCATCCGATCATCACTGACTGTGGCGTAGAGCGATGTGTGATGACGCACGGCCGCCGCTTATGTGGACCTTTCATCTTTGTGAATCAACGTCACTTAATTTTTTCTTGTATTTAAATCTATGGCGTTCTACAGCGACACAGATCGAAGATGTTTGATTTTTGACATCATTCCTGTATCCTCCTCGTGTGTCTTTTCTGGGTGATTAGTGCCGCCAGATTTGCATGGCTGCTGCCCACCATTGGGCAATATGTCTTGTATGTCTTGTCCACCAGTTTCCCTTGGGATTAATAAAGCATGATTGATTGATCAGAGGATTTTTTTGGGGACTTTAAAGACCCTCGTATCAGTCAGTTATCACGCTGCTGCCTTCCTGCCATCCGCCTGCTACTGGACTGCCACCGGACTGCCACAGGACTGCCACAGGACTTCCACTGGACTGCCACTGGAGTGCCACTGGAGTGCCACTGGACTGCCACTGGAGTGCAACAGGACTGCCACTGGACTGCCACTGGAGTGCAACAGGACTTCCACTGGACTGCCACAGGACTGCCACAGGACTGCCACTGGACTGCCACTGGAGTGCAACAGGACTGCCACTGGACTGCCATTGGACTGCCACTGGAGTGCAACAGGACTTCCACTGGACTGCCACTGGACTGTCACTGGAGTGCAACAGGACTGCCGCTGGACTGCCACAGGACTGCCACTGGACTGCCACAACACAACCTCCAAATGTGCCCGAGTGGACACAGACCAGTGTCAAAAAATCTTAAAACCTCCGTGGCCACCCCAGGTAAAAAAGTGACTGTAGCCTCACAATTACAAACTCCCCTATGCGGCCAAATGGCTAAATTTGCTGCAAAACTTACATTTCTGTCACCACTTTTTAACATTTAAGGATATGCGCCCATAGTCCAAAATAGATTTCAACAGATTGCTTCTTTCTTTCTTTCTTTCTTTCGAACAGCCCAAGACTCTGCGGGGGAGAGTAGAGCTATCACTTCCTTTTTTTGCAGCCCCTCCCCCTTTGTTGATTGGGTTCATTGGTGTTTTTCAAAGGTCGGGTGGGGGTCCACATATGTGTCACAGAGTGCATGTGCTAAACTTGACCCCGTTTGCCTCTGACTGGAACGCCCTTCTCACTCCCCCGCTGAGCCTCAGCTTTGAATTCCAACAGTTGTTGAATGAAGTAAATCAGTACAGTCACATCATCAAACAACTTCAAAACAAAAAGGGAATTCAAACTAATTTGATTTTTAAAAATGCAAAGTTTATTGAACCCAAAAGGATTTTGGATTAATGTTGCTCTTTTCTCATATATTATATTGTTTATGATTTTTGTTTGTTTGTTTTTCTACAATTTGTATCCATTTTATTCTCCCTGAGACATTCACTTTGATGTTGTATTATGTTGTTTGTTAATAAAGTTAAAGAAAAAAAGTCTCAGCTTTGAACAGAAATAGTTTTTTTTTTAATGAATCTTCATTTGTATATATTTTACAACAAAGAGCTTTACAAAAAAATATTTTAAAAATAGGAACAAACATTTAAAAAAGGGGAAAAAATAAAGATGGCACCAACTTGGTGATTTTTTAGTTGCCATTTTTAACTGTTAAGGTCTACAAACATTTGAAAGTTGTTAGTTAAACTAAAGTAAGACCATGAAGAGCTTTGAAAACAAACAGCAAAAGTTTAAACTGAACGCTGCAATTGCATTAAATGGAACTTAAACTTTATTTATAAAAAGTGTGTATATCTTTTTCCTAAAATTATGATAAAACATGTTGTAAAAATGTTAAAATCAAATTTATTCAACATTTTTTCATCCTTTTGCAGCATCTTCCTTTCAATCTTGATTCTTCATCTGCAAAGTTTTCCATTTCTGTCGTCAATTTTAAAATCGATTCTGTTTTTCTGGATTGAATTCATGCCGATTAACCGCTCTTGACTTTCAAAGTGTTCTTGTCAGCTGCACTCATTTATGCAGTTCCACACATTCACACCTGGTCGCTCCACGGTCAGCGGCCGCTCCGCTGCAGCGCCCGCCACGGGTAAACACGGTAATAACGGCCATTCCTGCCTTTCGTCAACTCTCTGTTCTCAGATCAGCTTTCGTTGACTAACGTTGAGGCCAATTTCCCCCCCAAAAAACCTTCTTTTTTTGCCGTGCATTATGTTTTTGTTCTTTGTGGAAACATAAGGGAGGGCCACAGCGATGGCGAGTTTTTGGGAGCGTGTGTGGGCGTGGGACGAAACGCTGACACGGAGTTTCCTTAGGATGCGAAAACGGCCTGCGAGCTCGGAGGCGTTGTTGAGACTACAGAGAGACGGTGCCCTTGTTTTCCTCTGGAGGAACCGACTGATCAGCGGCCAGTCTGCTGGCTTTTGAAAGACTGTTGTCTCTGATCCGGACCAAAGCCCTTTGTGACTAAACAAATGGAAGAAATTACCCAACTGGAGTGAGTTATAGATTTTCCCCCTAGAAGTTGCTGGCATTTATTATATTACAAATGCCTTTATGTTAGAAGCAGAAATTAAATTGGGAAGTCGTAAAACTGTACTCCCAGACTTATGGCAACAGGCTCCATTATGCTGTTAAACAGAAACACACATCTGGAGGGGTCAAGCATTTTTATTTCTGCATATCTTTATATCATTTTGAATCTATTAGCTTCAGCATATTAGTTCAACCTGGTGAGCCCACAGACGTTTTTTTTTTTTTTTTCTGAGACTACATTTCCTGCAGTGTCAAAGGGGCTCCAGGCGTAAGCCTTTGACTTCAGCTGTTACATCTGCTCTACATATTCATCCCAGAGCCTCTTTAATTCCTGCTCCGCGCCCACACACACACACTCACACAAAACACGCCTTCTTCCGCTTCAATGAACATTCACAACTTTGTGCAAACAGACCTGAGGACACAGCCAGTGGAAAATTCAGTTAAACGCCTTGAGTTTACATGAAAAAGGGAAGCGGTTTCTAATATTGAGGCTGTAGCATCCAAAACGCCTACAAAACGTTTCTAATTTTAACACACTCTCTTGTTAAATGTATAAAAAGCTGTTTTATGTGTTACTTAGAGAGAGAAGAAGTCATCCTGATTAGTAAGTAACTCATTATTATCCATTTAAATCCAGACTTCACTGTCAAAAAGGCTATAAAAATATGTTTTCTTTAATCCAGGGGCGTCAAACTCGATCACACAAGGGGAGCAAAGTCCAAAACACAACTTAGATCGTGGGTCGAACAGGATAAACATTTATTGAACACTCTAAAACTACATTTTTAAAACTTTAAAACGTTTTAACATAATTATGAACTAGATATATAGCATTCCCTACAATGTTAGTGTGAATGTTGTAAGCCAAATTTGTCCGCTGAAGATGCTAGTGCTGATAGCTAGCTAAAATATTTGCTAAACGCTAAATTACCCTAAAACAAACAAACAAAAAATAATAACTTAGGTTAGCCAAAACAGCTAGCATGTAGCTGAAAAAAATAGCTAAACTTCAAATTAGCCTAAAACACTGAAAAAAGCCTAAATCAGCCAGAACTACTAGCGTGTAAATATTAGCCTAACTCCAAAAAGCCAAAAAAAACTTTAAAAAAGCCTAAATTAGCTAAAGCAGCTAGCATGTAGCTGAAATATTAGCTAAACTCCAAAATAGCCTAAAAAAATCTTAGTAGATGCCAAAATAGTCCAAAAAGCTAGCAGAATGCCAATTTCTAAAACTTTAAAACCATAACTTTTTAACATAATTACGAATAATAAAAAGTTAGGAATATTATTCCAGAATAAATCAACTTAAACCTTAAATGACTTTAAATGTTTTACTCTCCATCAAACTAGTATCGTCAAAATGATATGTCAGAAATAAGCGCAAGATAACATCGGGCCATTAATACGAATGAAGTAAAAAGAACTGGAGGGCTGGATAGAATAACCTGGAGGGCCGGATCCGGCCCCCGGGCCTTGACTTTGACACATTTGCTTCAATCCATGACCAAATCTTCTGCTACTGCACTGTTTGAAAAACGTCTCATT